>NC_136501.1:105167739-105210239 GCF_053919585.1 Euprymna scolopes | reverse complement strand
AATAACATTTTTTGTTTTAATTATAAAGTCTACACTTAATTTTATAGAAAATGATGTATATATAATAGAAAAAAAAAATTACTGGTTTTGTTGGATTCAAGTGGATCCCCCCCCCTCCAGTTTAAGAGATAGCAGGTCACGTGGTAATATACAAAATGGCTAGCGTAAATATAAAGATCGGTTTTTTTATCGACGAATATTTTGAAAGCTGAATTTTTTTTTATTCCTGTACATTTTTTCCTGATATTTTTCGTTAAAACTCTTGTATAAATACTATTTTTAACCAGTTAAATACGTTGGAGACATTGTCATGGAGTTTAATAATCTCTAGAACAAAGCAGAAGAGAAATTACAAAAGTATCGGTAAAACAAAGTGTTTGTTTACATTTGTTCGCCATTACTGGATGTTGACGTCACGTCACGTGACATGACTAAGCGTTTTTGGATTATGTAATATTAACATTAAAATGACAGGTTTTTTTGGGGGCCCCCCCTAGGAGAGAAATGATCAGTTCACCCCCTTTTAATGGTCCGTTTGGTGTGGAATTTCGATATTTGTCATGCGGGTGATCAAGGTTCAATATGATACATAATTTGTCAACTTTGGTTGTGTCTGTCAAAAGTTTGAGCTGACGTCACGTCACGTGACACGTATTGAATAACGTTAAAATGACAGGTTTTTTTGGGGGCCCCCCTAGGAGAAAAACGATCAGTTGACCCCTTTCTACTGGTCCGTTTGACGTGAAATTTCGATATTTGTCATCCGGGTGATCAAGGTGCAATATGATACCAAATTTGTCAACTCTGGTTCCGTCTTTCAAAAGTTTTAGCGTTACAAACAAACATACATACATACATACATACATACATACATACACACCGATTTTTGCCTTTTATATATATAGATGTATATATATGCATATGCACACATATATATATATATGTATATATATGCATATGCACACATATATATGCATATGAACATATGTATATATATATATATGTATATATATGCATATGAACATATGTATATATATATGCATATGAACATATGTATATATATATGCATATGAACATATGTATATATATGCATATGCACATATATATATATGTATATATATGCATATGCACATATATATATATATATATATATATGTATATATATGCATATGCACATATATATATATATGTATATATATGCATATGCACACATGTATATATATGTATATATATGCATATGCACATATATATATGTATATATATGCATATGCACATATATATATATGTATATATATGCATATGCACATATATATATGTATATATATGCATATGCACATATATATATGTATATATATGCATATGCATATGCACATATATATATATGTATATATATGCATATGCATATATATATATATATATGTATATATATGCATATGCACATATATATATATATATATATATGTATATATATGCATATGCACATATATATATATATATATATATATGTATATATATGCATATGCACATATATATATATATATATGTATATATATGCATATGCACATATATATATATATATATGTATATATATGCATATGCACATATATATATATATGTATATATATGCATATGCACACACATATATATATATATATGTATATATGCATATGCACACACATATATATATATATATATATATATGCATATGCACACATATATATATATGTATATATATACATATGCACATATATATATATGTATATATATATGCATATGTATGTATATATGTATATATATATATGCATATGCACATATATATATGTATATATATGCATATGCATATATATATATATATACGTATATGTATATATATGCATATGCATATATATATATATATATACACACGTATATGTATATACATGCATATGCACATATGTATATGTATATATATATATGTATATGTATATATATATGCATATGCATATATGTGTGCATATATATATGCATATATAAATGCATATATATATATATATATGCATATATATATAAATGCATATATATATGCATATATATATATGCATATATATATGCATCTGCATATATATAAATATATGCATATATATTTAGTGATTAT
This sequence comes from Euprymna scolopes, assembly GCF_053919585.1. Taxonomy (NCBI): domain Eukaryota; kingdom Metazoa; phylum Mollusca; class Cephalopoda; order Sepiida; family Sepiolidae; genus Euprymna; species Euprymna scolopes. The sequence continues at coordinate 105,208,105 of NC_136501.1, read as the reverse complement.
TTTTGCCGTGATAGATGCTTTGATAGAATTTGAATATTAAAATAAAATACGTTTGAAATTAGAGTTACTACACAATTCCATAATTCTGACGTCAGAGTCTAACCCCGATATATGAATTCTAAATAAGTAAGTACTTGTAATTCGGATTCAAAGGTATTTTCTAGTATTTCATTTTATAATATATGTGCGTAAGTGCCTGAAAAATTTTTAAAAATACGAAACAATCAGTATTAGGCAAAACCCTACGTCGTTTTATTGTGTTTAAACTTGCGAAGTGCTCGTCGAGAAGAATTTAAAATGAATTTGACGAGTTAGTTTGTTTTCAAGTTTAAAAAAGATGATTCCAAAATGTTATGATTGAAAAGTACCTCCGTTTTTTAAGCCATGCACAATTAAATTTTGCAGTATAATTGATACACATAATTAATAAGAAATAGTACAAGAATTTTTTTTAATTGTATATAAGCGGCGTTATTCCCCACCAGAATGTGGGAGTTGAAAACTCCCAGCTTAACTCGATTGTCGCCTTTTAACCCAGAAGAGCGACCTAGCTACGTCACTTCCTGTTTCTCATAGTTTTTTCTTCTTTTGCGCTGGACTTTCAAGCAGTCAAGGTGTGACTAACACCGCTCCGGTGGGGCCATGAACCACCGCCGCGTTCCTGACTAGCCAGTCAACTGCAAGTAACGTTACTCATCTTTCAATGAACTCTTATTCTTTCTATCGCTTCTTCGTGTATATTTATGTGAATAAATTGCACTTCTTTCGTTGATATATAACGGTATATTTTCGTCATCATAATGCGACCTTTTGCCTTTTTCAATTCCTCTACAATTAAATACATCCATCCACCATTACACACATGGAGACGGGGTTGGCTATCACAAAGAAGTCCATACTGTCCCCAACAGTCGGCCGGGAAGACACGGAAATCTGGGGAGAGAGACGGACAGACCGAGAAAGAAAGATAGAGGGAGAGAGAGGGGGAGTGACTTCGAGCAGATCGATATATTCAATTTTAAATAAAAAAACGTATGTATTACACATTTTTCTGATATGTACAAAAATATAGTTAGTTTCAAATCCCCCTGGTGTGTGTACACACACACACACACACATATATATATATATATATATATATACATATATATATATATATATATGTTTTGTATATGTGTGTTATGTTCGCCATTTAAAGCAAATCTACCATTTATAGAGAAAACAACAGCTTACCATTAAATCATACTTTATATTATGCTACAAACCGTTAGGTATCAGATATATTTGGGGTGTAATGTCTCCCTTTCGCCTCTTTAACAGAAACGATGCTGGTTGTTTTGTTCATGACAGATGCTCGGGTGATTCTCACAGTATCATTTTTACGCTATAAGGCACTGAGTTCAAACACACTTGCTAAAACCACTATTTGCAATTTACCTCATTTTTTGCCTGTGCTTTAAGCTAAACGAAAATTCTATGAGGATATTTTTTCCAGAACCACGTTTCTGTGGAAGGCATTGAGAAAGTGCTTCCCAACTTAAAATAACATAATCGAATTGCAAAGTATACTATCCATTTAAGAGATGGTCTCCATAAAGTTAACTGATCAAATGTTTACCATAACTTATCATCATGGCGTTGCTTCACGTAACACTCATCGATTTTTTGTACTTAGGTACTTGCAAAATATTATAGGCGGTGATTTTATAGTAAAAATAAAAAAAACTGGATACGTACATTTAGCGAAGTGCTGATCACTGTAAACTCATTTTGTGTTGTTTCCTATATTGTCTTGTCCCCAAAACTCACTTGCTTCGCCTAAAAATATATATTAATCTAGCTGTATATATGTTGCCCGATAAAAAAACATCGCCGGGAGAAGGGTTCTGTCACATACAATCTCAAATAAACCAAATATCCTGAGTTCTTACCATTTAACTGAAGCATCAAGCAGTTATTTTCATCTATGAAATTCAAAGAGAAAAATAAAATCGCATTGCTTAAAATGAAATAACTAGCTTAAATGAAAACTTAGACTCGTTTTGAAACGCAGCTTATTTTGATTATTTTCATAATCAGAAATACATAAAATTAAATGTAAAATATAGAATACAACCTGGCCGTACATTGCCCGATAAAATGCCCCTTCATATATTTCGCTTAATGCAGATTTCATATTTTTTATTATATTGGACCTAATATATAGTAATGATGTAAAAAAGTAAAATAAAAATAATTTGTGCGCCATCACCAACTATCGAAACTTTCGCGTTAATGCCTGAGCTATGAAGATATATTTTATGTAAGGCTAAAATTAAAACATGAACCAATAACTATCACGCTACACATGCATAATCGTAATGCTAGCGGTCGACCTTCAGCTGGCAACTTCATTTTTATTTTTAATTATCACAATTTTTCACAGATTTGCCCCGTCTAAAACACGAATATAAAGTGTCAGATGGGTTCCAATATATATATATATATATATTAATTTAATACCAGTCGACAAAAAGCTGACTGAGAAGTTTGGTAGGCAAACTTTTCCAAACATATAGATGTGAAAAAGCTCGTTTTACTATAATTTTTTTTTTGCGCAAGTATGAATTATATAGTATATCTGAATTATGATTACACCTAATTTATCTATCTCTCTCTCTCTCTCTCTCTCTATATATATATATATATATATATATATATATATATATATATATATATAAAGTGAACGTCTTTGTGTATCTGCGTGCGTGCCTGTGTGTACATTTCCCTACACAATAACTCTGTCAAATTTTAGTCTACAGACTTGAAATTTGATATACAGGGTACTGAGATTTGGCAACATCCTTGTGATTAGTTTTCGGGCATGAATTTGGCTGTTAAGGGGCCACATTTCAACTATTTGACATTTGAGAAATTTACAAAACTCCTCCGACAATTTGGGATATAAACAATGGGAATTTTAGATATAGGTTCCTTGCACAGGGATCTTACTTAATAACTTTAATGAGCCCAAAACGATAAATGGTTAGCGATAATAATATGAGTCAATCTTTAAAAAAAAAATGATGTCTGCGGTCTCTACCGAGTTACTTAGGCAATTTCTGGTCTAAACATTTGAAATTTTATATAAAGGGTATTCAGAGATAGTGCAAGCTTTTTTAATCGGTTTTGGTCGAAAACTGTGATTAACCAATATATAACTGTAGTTATGTTTTCATGTCTGCCTTAAACTTTCGCAGAGGCGACGGATTTTTCCAAGATCAGTATCGTTTTGAAGTCCGACCGTTCAGACGACAAATATCGAAAAATTGGCTAAACACATTAATATCTTGACCTTCTACTGGGCATTTTTACAGCGGGGATCGCTTTTTTCACATATACTTATACAAGGCATCGTCTCATTTAGTTTGTCTAGCCTTAATTTAAACATAAGCCCCTTTCGGTTTGGCGGTGGTCGTAACAGCATAGACGTCAGGTCCCCTCCCATTCCTTTCCTCCTTCGCAGTACGGGCTAGAGTCTTACTTTCTACTACCAAATAGTTTTTTTGCTCGATAGCCACATCCAAACACCCGGGCCACGCCGGGCTAAACTGCTAGTAGTTTAATAAAGATGATCATCCCATATGAGTACCGAGAATCTAATAGGGAATTATACAAAACGGATGTTTAAAAGAACATGCAAATTAGGTAGATATTTTGCAGAAGAAGGCATTTCCAAGACCACAGATAACTGAGTGGTATTTTTAATAAATAACTAGGTAATATTGTTTGTAATATGAATATCAATGTACAAAAACAAATTTATAAATGTATAGTTTTTTTTTAAACGAATACGTAAATAAAATACTTTCTGATTAAACTTTTAGATAAACTAAACTTTTTATAATATGTCAAAAGATAAGAGACGTGCGAGGGCAATGGATGAAGTTCTTCCAGTAAACAGGAAACGATTAGAAATGACACATAGGCTACTGTATATTAATTGAGGGCGCAAATTCAATTCCATTCACTGCAAAAAATAAAAATACAACGCTGCATTTTAGTAGTGTTATTTTATATGACAGAACTTTCAACTTAATGGAAAGTACATTTTATCTTTGGCGCGAAGTTTTGGAATAGCATGTTATAAGAAGTATATGCAAATAAATACAAATAAAACACTTAAAATATCTTCGATGCTTCTAAAAATACGAATTCTAATCCTACTCGGGGGGAAAAAAAAAAACTTTGGGCCAGTCAAAGGATAACATCTAAAAAAAAGGGGGGGGGGGTAGAATCTTATTTTTAGACTAGCACGTTAAGGTCAATAACTATGAACGGTTGAAAATTCGTTAAAATCGAAAGCATGCAGCACTGATGAAAAGCCGCAAATCTCGCCATTCACGAGAGGATAGCGTGATGTGACGTGACGTGGCGTGACGTTGGCATAAATGACGTGCATTCAGAGACTTGTGAAAGTTTTTTTTTTATTTATTATACTATTATTTATATTTTGTTGATTTTATCATCAGAAAAGAATTCTGACATGGTATGGCTACTGGTCCTGAGTGCGTTTCCTTGTATCGATGCCAAGGGCATTTTTGAGCGATCTGCATTTCTGAATGTCATGGCCAGTCAATCAAGAAATGGACAATGACAACGAAAATGCAATGAAAAATAAATGTATGATAACATAAAAGAAAAGTTTCCAGAAAGATTAAGCCTGAAAAAAAATGTATAGAATACGAATAAATCATGGCTGACCAAAAATACTTAATAAAATTACATTCGAAATTCTTCTAAAAAAAACAGAGCATAAACAGTACTGTACACTCGTTGCAGTATAGAATATTAACGTAATTAAGAGCTAAAGGAAAGGTATTACTAATTATTGAAAAGACACACACACACACGTGTGTGCGCGCGTGTGTATCCACACACATAGCAAAGTGATGCTCACAGAAGACCGAAGTTAAGCAACGTTAAACCTGGCTAGTACCAAACACTTGAAAAATTTGGACTGCTGGGGTTGTATTTCCTTTTCGCCTATCTCGGCATTTTTCCCGTCGTTCTGAGCCTCCACTGAAAACTGGTATTTAATAGAGCTGACTTAAGGGAGGTGAGGTTTAACATTGCGCTACAAAATTACACGCGCCGGCACCTTGTTACATTCGAATATCTGCAAGCGTATTTTTGTTGGTCCATAAAATTTCTCGAATGTGCGAATCTGTAATATCTTATGCAGAATAATTTGTTTAATCAACAAAAAAGGCTTAATCTCGCCTTGCCAGCTAAGTTCCACTAATTTTTTTCCGTAATCAAAGTAAATGGCTTATCGCTCGCAATCTTGATTAAAATTCTAAAGATAAAAATAGTTCACTTATTCATATTATGACTTTGCCAGTGTCCGTTGCAGAGTAAATTATTTTTCTCTGCATCTGTGTAACTTCAATTATAGCTAATACTAGCATGGGCGCCCGGCGTTGCCCGGGTGTTTGGATGTGTATGTTGAGCTAAACAAAAAAAAAAAGAAAGTGGTAGTAGGAAGGCAAGCTCGAACCCGTACCGCAAAGGAGGAAAATAACGGGGTAAAACCTAACGTTTATGCTGTTACGACCACCGCCAAACCGTAAGCGATTTTGTTTTTATAATTAAGGTTAGCCAATCTAAAGGAGAGGATAACTTTAAAGAATATAGGACAAAAACAATGATCCCCCTGTGGAAAAGTGCCTAGTTGAAGGGAAAGGTATTAATGTTTTTAGCCAATTTTTCGATATTTGTCGTATGAAATATCGAACTTTAAAACGATACTGATCTTGGCAAAATCCGTCGCCTCTATTGAAAGTTTAAGGCAGACATACAAACATACATACATACAGACATTTATATATTGGTAACTAAAAATTTTCGACCCAAACTGATGAAAACGCTTGCCTTATCTCTGAATACCCTTTCAGATGTTTAGACCAGAAATTGTATGTGTAATTTAGTACAGACCGTAGAGCCCAATTTTTTTTAACTTTGACCCCTGTTATGATCCCTTAAAATTTATAGCTTTGGGCTCAACTAAAGTTATTAAGTTAGATCCATGTCCAAGGAACCTATATCTAAAATTTCAAGTGCATAGACTCAAAATTGTCGAAGGAGTTCGGTAGAGTTCCCAAAGGTCAAATCGTTGACGTTTAACCCCTTAATCGCAAAATTTCTGGCCAAAAACAGATCACATCGATTTTCCACATCTCGGTAACCTGTATATCAAATTTCGAATATGTAGACTAAAAATTGACAGTTATTGCGTAGGGAAATGTACACAGACACACAAATACATGGACACACAGAAACTTTCACTTATATATATATAGATTTGCGACGGTCGTGTGTTAGGTAAGGCCAGTTATAACCTATATATAAACCGATGTGTGTCCATACACCGTTCGGCGTAACTGAACGTATCAACGTACTATTCTTGGAAACAGGCATCATCTTTGAATAACAACACAGTGCTAGTTTATTAATGAGGCCGTTGACAGTTTAAATGTCGTGCTTCCCAAACGTGAACTTTCGAGATTCAGTATCTCTTATATTGGTATTATTACTTGCAAATTATTGCCCTGGTAAAGCAAAGATATTCAAATCTAACTCTTGGAAATTTAAGATGCCATGGTAGCAGAATAAAAATGTCATCTCGATTCTATAAATTGCATATCAGAGATAAGTGCGGGTTTTGTTAAACCCCTCTGCTTACCTTCACGCTCTCACAGACACGCATACTATATATATATATATATATATATATATATATAAAACTGGATGGATGTGTGTGTATGTGTGTGTGTCTGGTCACGAATATGCTCCTATATGGTTGACTATTTTAAAAAAATCATTACATATAATGATAGAAGATGTATCGAGACAGAGGAGTGGGTGTGTTTGATCTGGCTGAACGGTGGTTCATTAAAATTGTGGGGTCTGCATTCGCGCCTGGCCCACAAAGTATGGAAATAAAAAAAATTGAATATTAAAAAAAAACGTTTACAAGTGTTGTAGATATAGATGCACATTATAATACTTTGATAAGTATGTTTTAACTTAAATAGGGATGGTATAATAAAATTGTGGGGGCTGCGTTCGCGACTGGACTCCATAGAACGGAAATAGACACATACTTTAATAAAGACTTTTCATATCTATCTGCGTAATATACTCTGATAATTATGTTTCAGTTTGAAGAAATACGGTATAATAAAATTATGAGGTGTTCGTTCGCGCCCGACTTCCATAGAATGGAAATATGTCACAAAGTTTAACACGGTTTTTAATATAGATCCACAGACTATTGTGATAAGTGTTTCAGTGTGACTCGGCATGGTATAATAAATTATGGGGTTTATTTATTTTATTTTTACTTTCATCATATTTTGCTTTGGTTTTGATACCCCCAAATCCGAAGCTATCTCTTTACACCCCTTCCTTTTCATAATATATCATATTTTAATAAATCAGTCCATTTTCTGTAGGCTGTTTTTGAACCCAGTCAACGACAAGTACTTTTGCTAGTATATATATATATATATATATTTATATATATATATTACTCTCTAGGACAAGGGATATATATTTATGCATGCTTAGAGAGGAAGTGTACGTTCTTGGAAGATGTGCGGGTTACAAAATTACGTCTTAGAATTCATTGAGCAACAAATAGGTTGCTAATGGGCTATTCTTTAAACTGATATGATATTCTTTTCCTTTTATCTTAAATATATGCATATATATATATATATATATATATATATATATATATATATATATATATATAATTACTAGAAGTCATAGTTATCAAAAAACTACATACCTTTTTTTAACCGGATCGCATTTAACACCTGGACAAATACACTAACATCATTAAATAACAAGAACTAATCCATAAAATAAGAACATCGAAATGAAAATTAAAAATAATTTGCCTCTAACAATCGTGCACCCATCTTTTAACGAATAAAAATAAACTATAAATACACTAAGCCTTAAAGAAAATAACACGGAAACAACAACCGCTGCTGCTAAAATTCGGACGCACCGATAAAAAGCGCTTTAGTAGACTATACCTGAACAACAACATTTGGGCGCCATTCTGTATTATATGCCGATTCAAATATAAAAGCTCACTCTGCGAATCGGAAAGATATCTATAAAAATATGAAAAAAAACTATAACTCTGTAGTTCAATCAAACGTGTTTCTGTAATGACTTGCCAGCCGCACTGATGAGCTGAGATACAACGAAACAGTATAGTATGTGAATGCCTATAATGCTCTCTATATTGTGTTGGGCATATTGACTCCTCAGAGGAGAAAATATTACCAAATATTCTATTTTATTATTTAATTACGATTAACTAACTAAATTATTATTTATTTGCTCTATCTTGTATATGGAGCTATTTTTATTTAGCTGGGATTGTCTGTATAAAATATTACAGCCAATAATATCTTGTAAGATCAATAATCACTGCAGTTTCATACCAGTAGATATACCGTATCACATAATTCTGAACTGTATGTGTGTATATATATATATATATATATATATATATATATATATATTACGTCGGTAATTGTATCAGAATTAAAAATAACATTCTGATCGTCCCATCACTATCTCATATATATATATATATATATATATATATATATTCGTCTGTATGTGTATTTTCGTGAACCTCTAATCGATTATTGCAAAGACACGTGCGAAATGTAAATGCTAAATGCGTCCTGAAATAGAGGGAGATAACAGGGTAGAAAGGGGTGGGTAATATTACCTCATAATATGATTCCATATGGGTGAAGGGAGGCGAAGTGATGGGAGTTGAGAGAGTAAGCAGACCTGCTATTTCATCGGATCATGATTACAATACGAAAAACTAATCTTTAAGGGAAATATAGAAGATTAAATGCAAAAATGTGTAAGTCTTCATAGAGAGAGAGAGGTGAAGGGAAGTTGTGTGGCAGACATGCGCATGGATCGAGAATAAAAAAGAAAAGGTGAAAGCGCATGAGTGGGGAGAACATAAAGAAAGTAAAAAAAAGATTTCCAATGTGGAGGAAGTTTAAAAAAGAAAGAAAAAGAACTAGTATGATCGACTCGTGTTACGTGCTTATTGAATTTAACCGTTTTGGAAAAATTGTAGGATCCTTCTACCGCTCAGAAGACATCTCACTGCTAATGCAGTTCTCTACTTATATAAAAGCAAAGTACGTCCAAGGATGGAGTACTGTTGCCACATCTGGGCAGGAGCTGCTAAAAACACTCTGCCCTGCCTTGACAGAGTACAAAATAGGCTTTGTGGCTTACTGCGGGATGTCCTTTTCTCTCCCCTGCAACCTCTCTCCCACAGCAGAGATGTTGCGAGCATGTCTTTGTTTTATCCTTACTTTAATGGCAGGTTATCTTCTGAGCTCGAATCCCTGGTCCCCCCTCGCCGATCTTTCACGAATACACCCGTCTAGCTGAAACCACTGTCATTAATTTTCCCAACTCTTTATCTGTGCCAAAACCAAAACGTAGATTCCATGAACAAATCTGCTTCCTTAGAAGTGCACGCCCGATGATGAACTGCCCCCTTAAGTAGACACTTTATCACATCTCAACATTAACGTACTGTTCACGCAATAACCCTTATCCCTGAGTGGCTTCTGGGCCTTGATAGGTGGTGACCACATTGTAAAATAAATAGAAAGGTCAGAACACGCTGGGAAACAGAAAGAACTCAAGAATGAATGAAAACGACGTGTTAACGGAGAGACATAGCAGAAATAGAGGAGATGGAAGAGATATCGATGAAAACGCAAACATAAGGGACGAGAAATTCAAGAAATTTACTCACAGAGAGACATTGATAAAATATGAGGATAACAAAATTATTACATATGGAAGCAGGGGCAAAGCAGGCGAAAAACATATAATTAGACAAACCTAGGTAGAGTATAAAAAAATCTATTAAATACTCATACATTGAAATAGACGGTGCTCGTGAAAATGTAGGGATATTTACTAAACGAAACTGTTTATTCGCTTTATTTTTTGTCAAAAACACCTGCACACTACACTCTAAATACTTATATCTAATAAACTTATTGTTGTGGTGTATGCTACTTATTATTTACTTTTACAAACAATATTAGAGATGACAGTACAATATTCACTTGTGTTTTAAGTTTGGCGTTTAATAATGAGAAGAACAAATTAACCAAAAAATTTCAGTTTATTACGACAATTTTTAACTGCCTAAGAATTATTATTTTTTTTTTTTTTAGCGTAGGGAAAACAAAATTAATTAACTTCCATTTAAAATCATATATTAATTTTTGGTTCCTAACACACCGAATAAGCAGTATAGAATACTACAGGTTGTTTAATAGTCATATGCTATGAAATGTTTACAATTGTTTTATTTTTAAACTGAAAAATTCACATGGGTTAACATGAAGTTAAATGCCATCAGGATTTGATATAAGCCAAATTTAAAAATTAATAGTCTAGAATATTTTGTATACGGACTAGAGGAAGATGAAATCCAGCATGAGCATAAATCATGTATTGTGCTCTTTATAAATAAATATGCAATGAGTTGTCTAAGTATAAATTTGCATAATCACGTTGGCACATTGTTAAGCATCGTTTAGTCTGATCCGTACTAAATGCTTGACCATTTAAGAAGGCAAGGGGTTGTATGTACTGCAAGGTTGAGAAATTGGCCCGGTCTATCCTCTGGAGAGTAGATGGGACTCTCTCGAGCAGTAATAGGCACCTTATCTTGTGATGGCGTCACGATAAAAGTAGCTTTGATAGCCCTAGCGAAGCATCAAGCGTTCAGCAACTAACAATATTTTAATTACGCTACAAACTAGTATAGTGCGTTCAATCTCGGCTACAGCTGGATGGATGTAGGGGCATCATGATGCGGCGTAATCTCGTTGACACACGAGTTCCCATTAAATCATTGAAGTTAAGTGCATTTATTATATTATAACCCCTTTTTAAGAATTCAAAACGCAACAAGCATTGGTGTAAGCAAAAGTCCGTTACTTATTTCTCCTGTTGTTCTTGCTTATGGTAGATAGAGAGAAAGAGAGAGAGAGTGGGGGAACGACAGAGAGAATTATCGTGGCGTACACTCGGTTGACAATCAAATCTCCAACTGCAATCTTTTTCTTTCTGTCACTTTTTCCTGTCAATCTTTTCAAAACATCCACATAACCAGATTCCTTTTTTTTACGTTTTTTTCATAACAATAACAAGGTTTGTTTATATTTGTGAGAAATATTGAAACAATTCCCGTTTAGCTTGTCAATTTCTGACATTTCATCCGCAGATGCGTGCCACATTTTAATTCATGAATATATATATATATATATATATATATATATATATATATATATATATATATATATATATACTAGCATGTTAACCCGGCTTTGACCGGGTCATCCGTGTAACAAATATACCCGGAATTGTAAATAATTTTATAATTTCGAGAGGAACTTCTCTTTTTCAAAGAGAAAACAAAATACAAGTATGCCCGCGTATCTCCGCATGATTTTAATCGCCTTGGATTTTTCCTTATCACTAAACCCAAAGACTGTAGATTAGAGAACGGTGATGCTTATGGTTGTCACAACCATTGCCTCATAATTTCCTGCCCAGCTACGTTTATAGAGGGTAATTTTTTTATGTTGAGACTGAACGGAGGCTTCTCTTCCATGATGATGGGCTAAACCTATGTCCTACGCAACAATATATACCCATGATTAAATTATTTAACTTTGTTTTTCCAATAGTCTGTGTGCTTATGAGTTTCTATAGACAACAAAAATATAGTAAATTAAGTTAAATATACCTGTTGCTTTTTATTGTCATGCCCTGTATGAACGTAGTATCACAGATCTAACATTAGTATTATAATACCCTTTCTTATTCCAATAACTTGTTCTTCTTTTCTAACCCAGGCTTCGCATATCTTTAGACGAGAACTGATTGTGAAATGAAACCACTTAACCGAATTAGATTAACCAGCATCTCATTCTCCAAAGTTTACAACATTGTATTTTTTTTTAATTTAGCACTTATTTGTAGTCGCTCTCTCCGTTATGATTGATAAGGTGGGAGGCAGTCGCATTTATCTTATATGCCACCGATTGTCTACAGACATATCATACTAGTGATATAATCTGTTAATTCGATGTGCAACGTGTTTGTAAAAGTATCACTATCATTTTAAAAGGTGTATATACTGTTGTTAGCCGAATATGGTTCAACGTTGCCGGGTTTTTTTACTGATTCCGGATGAGTGTTGCTATTTGGTAGTGGGTTGACAAGATTTACACTTAATCCTTGAGAATATTGTGCAATTTTACTACAAAAAGCACGGTGCCAATCTCATGTAGAGGACTACTATATGGGACAAAATTTGCAATATTAGTATGTATCACACTTGAACTCCTGCATGTCAGTACAGTCAGGGAAGCAGATACCCGGACGGGAATTTCAAATTGTAGCAGAAGTAGCAATAACTAAAATGAGGGGAAAAAGAGCTTACCTCGGGTACGTCTGTTGTGTCACCGGTTGGGGGGAAAAGAGAATTCCAAGATGGCGTCCGGGGGTTTTTTATTAGCGTTTACCCCATGCAACTCTCGGAAAATCACGTTTCTTTCTCATGTGATTATGCAAATGGATAATTCCCGGCCACTATAAAAGCAGGAGGCTAGAGACGAGTCGGCAGTGTCCTGCAAATTGTGTGTGTGTGGGTGTTTCTGGTGATTGGAGTGTGTCTTCTTTTACCACGGTTATCACGGACAGGAATTCCCTCTCTTCTGGAGGTGAGCGATATTGACTATTTTGAAGTTGTACTGTTGCTGACAGAACATTTATTTTTCTTTTGCCTACTACATTTTTGTTTCACAAATCTAGAAGCTCGAGGAAACAAAATCTATTAAAGTAAAATACTTTCTGGCATCTGTGGATTTCTACTCTGTTATGCTGGGAGTTTACTGCTTGCCGGATTTTTCAGGGGTATTTACATCGAGGGGGGCACAGGGGATGGTATTTCACCGGAGCACTTACCTTTAAATAATGGCAAACAAGCAGAGAGATGCAAGCTTTTGTCGATGAGAAAACAGTCGATGCCTAGATGACAGTGCGGGACATATTACTTTGGCGACTCTCTTTTTAACTCTAAGATTGAGACTTGTAGCAGATGCGCTTGCCAACATGTGAAAACGGTACCTCATACATAAGCGAATGATAACATTGTAGAGGCACAGAGCATTATCAGATGTAAGTTTTACCTATACAAATACAACAGCAATATGATTTACTAATTAAATGTTCTTATATCCCCAGTTTCCGAAGTCCTATATGAGCAGTGTGATTAGAAGTTTACAACTGTTTCATTCATGACTTGAATTGTTGACTAGAAAAAGGTGTGGAATAATTAGTTTCCGCCAGTATAAAAACTGTTACAACTCAAATATGTAGTACTTTGTCCTTACAACTGTATCCACGTTGAAAACTGTCTCGAGCCACACATAATGTGTCAAAACAAAACAACACCGTTGTAGTTCGTAATCTTCATCCATCTCCGATAATGGCTTAATTCGGGTTAAGACCCATACCCATTGACCAGGAACTTGCGTAAACTAGCAATTCCAGTCCTTCACACAAATTACATGGATTTGAATAGTGGTTGTACATGGCCAATTGCTTTACCTATTCTGATCATAGTTACCTTTCGTGTTTCGATTTTTGATGCACCTCTCTCTCTATTATGGCGAAAAACCTTGACGAACACAAAGTGAGAAAGAAAGAAAGAGAGAGAAAAGAAGATAACAATGTTATATATATATATATATATATATATATATATATATATATATATATCGCTAAATATAGGCATTGTCTTAATAGCCATGTTTGAATTAGTTTTTGTAAATGTTTTCTCCGCTTGGCTTGACAAAGCTAAAATTACTTTGAAGTAACAATTTTGATAAGTTGATCAACAATCCATTGAAGGCCGAGTATAAAGCGCATAATCTTTAGCAGTGCGCCCTTAATCTTAGTCGTTTCTGACAGTTAAACTTTCAGCTTTAATTAAGCTTATTTTATATACACTCTATTGTCTTCTAATGCCAACAGTCCACAAAAATCACTCACCTTGCTGAAACCACAATAAAATATCCCCACTCTCTGCGTCTAATTTTTAAATGCCAGTACCATGAACCAACCCTCTTTGCTAGAACAACACACGTAAAACTCTTTTCGGCAAGACTGCTTCCCGACTGACTAAAACACAGCCGTCTTTTAGTCAAATGTAGGCATATCTTTGTTTAGCGGTCCCCTAAATTATTAAACTTCTACCACTTTCATTAGTTTACAAGCACTTCCCTTTATTCCCGATTATTTTGCTACCTGTATATGAGATAGTTATGTAAAAAAAAATGAATCATAAGGAGATAAATTATCGAATCATTATGATGAACCTTTGTGATTCTGCCGAAAACACGCCCTTTTGAAAATACTAGCCGGCATTACCCCCATATTTGGAGGTGTGTGTTAATCAAAACACAACACCAAAAAAAAAAAAAAATAGCGGTAGTAGGCAGGCAGGCTCGAACCTGTGCCGCGAAGGAGGAAAAGAACGTGAAAAAAAACGTAATGTTTTTGCCATTGCGTCCGTCACCAAACCGGAAGTGGCGAAGGTTTAAAATATGTCGATCTCGTGATAATCCGTTGCAACTCACGAACGATTTAATCAGACATACATACATACGTATATTTAAACATACATACATACAAACATACATACATACAATGAAACAGACAGGTTAGATTTATATTATAGATTTGATAAAGCTGCTCTCTTTAACTTTTCATTTTGACCTTACACATGAATTACAAATGGCGAAAAATTTAAGCTAGACTGGACTGGACTACCTCTGTTTCATATTTAAGTACCACTGTCTAGTACGGCGAGAATATCTATCCGCAGAGGTGGAAACAAGTGTAAATGATTCTACTTTTTATTCGTCTCGGAACATTTCAAATGAACTACGAAAATGTTCTTTTACATGTATAACACATCTTGAATATATTCTAAACATTTTAAATACTTTCTATGGTTTCAATTAATGGCAATTTGTAAAATGTGAAC
Organism: Euprymna scolopes; assembly: GCF_053919585.1. Taxonomy (NCBI): domain Eukaryota; kingdom Metazoa; phylum Mollusca; class Cephalopoda; order Sepiida; family Sepiolidae; genus Euprymna; species Euprymna scolopes. The sequence goes on along the minus strand of NC_136501.1, from coordinate 105,192,918 downwards.
ATATATTTTCAAACGAATAATAATAATACAGAATATGCTTTAATTTTCCTGCCTTTAGTGGCATGAGAAGACAGCTTTAGTTTTGCTGATTTATGCGAATTTAGCTTGTCTTTTGTAGCTTGGTTTTCTTACTCGTGGCGTTGCCAGGACACTAACAAGGCGGAATAGAAGAGGACATGCTCGGAGAAGAGGACCAAATAGAAAGCAAGAGAAGTGAGTTAGATAGGCAAGCACAATTATATATATATATATATGTGTGTGTGTGTGTAATCTAAAACTGTAGAGGGTATTTGAAAAGAAATGGGGCACATAGGGAAATATTAACAGTTAGAGAGGCAGCAGACGGATGAGCAATGGAATAGGTGGGGAGTGGGTGAATAACGATATCTTATTTCAGTGTAATAAGATTACAATGAAAGTTCATGCCGAACTAAACACAGACTTGTATACTGAGAATAATGGAGGAAGGCAATAGTAAGGTAAAGTTTCAAACTGGTTTCATGAAAACGTACAAAGTTGAGAGAAAAGAAAAGGAAGAAAAAAGAGTAATAAAAGAAGAATAAATAGACTATACAATGAGGATGGCTGTGTAATTCTATGTCAAGATCGATAATGGTTGGTTAACTATACGAGGTGCGGTTAAAGAATAGCGACAGAGGAAGACATTGATACGTGGATATAGAGATGGAGAGATAAAAAGAAAAAAAGTGGTCCATCTGTTTAATTTACGGCATATCGACTTGTTAAGCTTTACTTGATGTCGAATTCAGTAGTTTTTGAAAGAGAGACTTTTGATTTACATGGAAATTAAATTTGGATCGAAAATCTTTGATTTTTTTAAATTACATTTTCACCCCAAACAAAGCAAATTGCCACTTTGGTGTAGGGGGCTACTATCAGGAGCAACAACTACTGGGGTACTATGTAGGGATTTGGGCAACAAGATGTCGGTTCACGTTACACTTAAACTTCTGCACGTCAGTACTGTTGGGGAAACAGGGACCTGGAATGGAATTCCAGAGTCTAGCGGTTCTGAGGAAGAAACTATTGGAGTAAAAACATCTTTTACCTCTAGGGGTCTCTACAGTGTGGGGGTGGGATTTAGCAGCCGGTCGGGGTTGTCGAGGGTGCTCACGTCGTGGGGGCACAAGTGATTGCAGTTCGTCAGAGCATTCACAACTAAAATACTTGTAGAAAAGGTAGAGGGATGCAACATTTCATCGATGGGACAGAGGCTGAAGCTTAGATGCCAGTTCAGGGCCTATCAGGTTTGCGACTCTCTTTTGAACCTTGTCAAGGAGCGAGAGACTAGTAGCAGATGCACCAGCCCAGATGTGGCAGCAATACTCCATACATGGGCGAATGGTGGCCTTATAGAGGTACAGGATACTTTCGGGTGTTAGTAGTTTTCTAGCACGGTAGAGAGACCCCACCTTTCTTGCAGCGGTCCTGGCAATGCCTTCAATGTAATTGTTCCAACTCTTGTTTCCTGTGAACGTTAGGCCAATGAGTTTGAAAGATGGACTCTCAGATAAAGAGTCGTTGGCCATTGCTATGGGTGGTAGAGAGGGGTTCTTGTAATTATTGAATGAAACTAGTTTAGCCTTGGCAGCATTAAACGCGGCCAACCACTTTTGTCCCCATTCCACTACAGATTGGAGGTCTTCCTCTAGTGTTTCTGCCATTTCTTTAGAGATGTGTTCATTCGTCTTCCTGTCGTGCCTGCCATAGAGTGTAGTGTCATCAGCATATATACCCATCTCAGAGGCAATTTTGTCGGGGAGGTCATTTATAAATATCAGGAACAATAGAGGTCCAAGGATAGAACCCTGGGGCACCCCCGCATTTATATCATAGTGTTTAAATAATCAAATATTTATTCACAATATTGCCTTGTTGTTTAATTGCGTGGGTCAATATTCCTCGTTTTTTTTTCATGCTGAATCCAGTGATTTAATTTTTATTTTAAACTTGCTTCCATCCTGCTTCCCACCGGACTACAACATAGATGTGTTCAAGTCCAACGTTAACAAATTCCTAATGAATCGCCCGCTTAAGTAAACACTTCATCAAATATCCACACTAACGTAATGTACTTGCGATAACTTTTATCCCTGAATGGCTCCCGAGCCTTGATAAGTGGTTATCACTGTGTAAAAAAATTGTTTATATTAATGATTATCTTTTTGTTAAATGCGTTTATTTAATGTGCGTATATAAAGTCTGTATACGTAACGTGCTTTGATAGTCTAGTTATTATGTGTATATTTTTTATCTCTGTCGGTATTTTCTCAAAGGTATTTACTTGGCAATACATCTGACGATGTCTCGTGCGCATGCACACATATTTATGCCGTTTTTTTTTTCTTGTAGTCAGTATAATCTATATGTCTATAAATGTTCAAATGTATATCTGAGGACAGTTCCTGACTTGTATACTAAATGGATTTTATCTACAGACTTGAAAGTTAGTATATAGGATATCCAGACTAAAAAAAAATTAATCGGTTTTCCTCTCGTAAAAGGAGAAACTAAAAAGCCCAATTGGAAAAACTGTTACGTGGGCGTAGTCAGATTTTACCCGTTTCATGAATGCGCAGAAAGGAGTGGTTTTCATGGCAAATTCATCACGTTTAAAATAAGTATATTTGAACACTAGTTTTAAGATCGTGTCAAGCCGGCCGATTTGGTTATCGTACTTGTTTCACATTCTTGAGGCTTTGGTTTCTATCTCAATTCGAGTATTTTGTTATTACAAGACGGGAACGATTTAGAAAATGATAATAGTCGTATGAACATGATTCTGTATGGATTCAAATATAATATTTATACGTATTTTACGACGGGAAACGCCGGAAAACCTATTATGAATATATTTTTTAATAAACGTCGGCATTTAACAATTTACAGTTTCTTACGGGACGAATATATGTTTTTTTTCCGTGGAGTATTAAGAACGAAAGGTTGAACATAACTTTTTTGGTTTTGATTGACGTTATGTAAGCAGCAAGAAAATTTCCTGTGGAACAATAAGCAACATTCTGATTTTGTTATGTACCTATTTACTATGCCTCCCCACGGGACAGAGTTAGACACCAGGGTCGTTTTTTAACGTGGAGACAAGGTACAAAAATAAAAATTGTCTCAGTCGTGAAGGATTTCTCCTCCACCGAAAGAGAACAAGAAATAGAAGTGCGGCATCTGAAGAACAGATACTACACTTTCATCTTGTCCCGAAGGCCAAGATAATTAATTTTGTTATGTAACTTCATTTCCTGACGCCCCTAAAATTTTCGAGTTGCACGATTATATTTCTTTCTACATCTTTCCATGCGTCTGCTCCTCAACTACACCTAAATTCTGATTTAATCGACCTCAAATTGCTAACTCGTCTGCTCAATGACTAACGCTTCATGCCTAACTGAAACAAGTTTTTTTCTAACCACACTATAACTGCAACGTAGCACTAAAGAATCAATCACTTTTTAGGCAATGCTTGTAGGGCTTCCTAATTAAATAATCATTTTTTAAACGCAAAGTACGAAATATAAAAAAAAAAAAAAACTATTTTCTGAAAAAAGAAAAAAAAACAATAAAAGGAAGAATTTATTCCGACCAGTAACAGGTTAGAATGTTCGATGGAATAGAATGTTCGGATGTATGGCGTCAATCATAGGAGTTCCCACTCCCACTAAGATTTCGGTGCCGTTACTTCTTGAACTTCCGTTGGTTCCCTCCTGGCATTAATCGGCGTTTTTTTTTTTTTTTTTTTTTTCTTATAGTGAAATCGATGCCGGAAGACGAGGGAAGAGAGAGAAGTAGAATATGTCCGTCGTAGGGAGTGATTGGTTTCTATCTGTCGAATTCTAGAACAGTGGTTGGGTGAGGTCGGTTAAGCCCTAAGAAAGTCGTTGGGGACAGGTTAATTCCACGTAGAGTTGGCTGTCCATGTCCAGGGAAAAAAGGAGGTGTTGCCGTGATTAACCTTTATCGACTTATTCACGTGACTGAGAGCTAGCTTCTGATTGGACGACCCAAAAATGGATGATATTCCAAATCTTCAGCCGCGAAAAGTCGCTTTGCTTGTGTTCGTTGAGAACCGTCTGCTACAACTTGATCTTTGTTACGTATTTACTCGTTGTTTATGAAAACCAACATTCCAGGGAGTGTTGTTTCTAAAATTCCATTTCATCAAGCATGGATACATGATACATATTTTAGCTGACAAAAAATTTGCATTTCGAATGACAAAAATCGGAATAATGATCGGCTACGTTCTTTGGCCTTGCCTTAGCAGTCGATAGTATAACAGTATGTTCCTATATATTACTATGTATTGCAATCCTGTTGAGCTTGGTAATTTGTATATTTATTTGTGTGCGAAATGTTAGCCGTTGTTATTTAACAACGTTTCGGCCTACTATTTCTCTAGCCTTCTTCAGATGATTTACTGCAATGGGTTAGGAAAGCAGAGTCACGTAAGTATATTCTTAGAAATCACTCCCTTCCATATTTTTTTTCTTTTTAATGAGGCTACAGATAAGAGACTCGGCATTCATATTCCGCTGCTTTTAACCATAAGAAGAAGCAAGAAAAATAGTTTGTTTCTGCGTTATCGTTATTTTCATGGCAACTCTCGATTGAGCTTTAATCTATTGTCCCCCCTCGCATAACTTTCACAGTAAACACTTGTCTAGCTGAAAGAACATATCAATAATTCCCCCCATTCTTTATCTGTGCCTAAACCTTAGCGTAGATTCCATTAACAAAGCTTCTTTCTTAGAACTATACACGTGTGGAACTCTCTTCCGTTTTCCTGCTTTCCAGCTGGCTACAATCTGATTGTCTTCAAGTCCAAGGTAAACAAGTTCTTGATGAGCCGTTCAACTTAAGTTAACAAATTTACAACATTTCCAGTACTAACGATTACTATATTGTTCAATTGACTACTGTACACTCTTAACCCTTATCCTCGAGTGGTCTCTGGGATTTAATAAGTGGTGATGCCTATGTAAAAAAAAAATCATAAAATAACAACTATGAAGATGAGGATAATGGTCCGTTGATAAATAAACATTTTTCAGCTTCAAATAGTATTGTATATTTTAATATTTATTCGAAGTGTTTTGGATAGGTGTGATTTATTGAGGTGCAACTTTGTTGTTGCTTAAGATTTTGCAGAACATGGCTGCATTTCGAAAGAGGTCATGAAAATAAATAGCAGTGGCATTTACATTTCATGCATTTTCCGCCAAGCAACACGGACATTTTATGAATACGAAAATAGTTAATTTCAATACGGGATTGGTTAATTTCAATACGGATATAGTTAATTCCAATACGAAAATGGTTAATTTCAATACGATAATAGTTAAGGAAGCGATTTAAATTACTATAAAACATGGGGAACCTAAGCGTCTAAGATAAAAATGAAACGGTAAGTAGTCAGTGTGTGTGGGAGAGTTTGCATGTGTTGCGGAACGTGAAAAACTACACAAGAATAAACTGGATATATCTTTCAAAATTACCTTACATATCCATCCATTTATTCATATATGCATTACTGGAAGATAGAGCCGACGTTGTCTGGGACGAATGAGGATTACGTAATTCTATTGTCATTGAAAACGATTTATTCAATCAATTCTCAATCATGATTATTTGCACTAGTCTGTGACACACCCCGGTGGGAGGTGCACAAGGCATCTGCGCAATGGCGTAATCCAAAAGACATTGCAGTCTACATTGAACGGCATTGGGACCACTGTTGATTTTATAACATTTTATTTAAGGTATGGAATTAATGTTTAAATGCAAAAATCATGTTTAATGGTTCACTTGTACAAAATTATCCATTTACAACAGACCCCATTCCTTATCAAATACGTACGTAGATTTGGTTTATCCGGAAATTCTGTCTGTACGCTGTTACAACTCTTAAAAAATAAGTCGTGAGAATAGGCTTTAACTGACGTTAATTTCATAAACCTGACGTTTTTGGATAAGCGAGCGGCTTTTTTTTTTCTATTTGAGCATTGTCATATCGTTTTGTTAGCTCGATCGTTCGGACGACAAATATCGAAAAATTGGCTAAAAACATTAATTTCCTCATCCTCAAGCGGGCACTTTTCTACAAAGAGGGGTCGGTCTTTTTGCGTCGCCATTTTTTATAAGTTATCGTACCGGTTGGAATGACTTTACTAATATCAACGTTCCGAACTTCCGGTCGTGTCGTGGACTATGGATAAGACGTTAGGTTTTCGTTTACATTTCTTTCTGCCTTCGCGTCACTGGTTCGAGTCTGCCTACATACTACCATTTATTTCTTTGGCTCAACACACACCTCCAATCATCCGGGCAATGCCGGACACCCAGGCTAGTCTGGAATAAAGTTCTAAATGTGTGTTTTGTTGTTACGTGTTCTGACAGTAGTAGAAATAAATAGAATGCAGTGAATACCATAACTCTAGTGCGTATATAGAGAAAGAGAAAGAGATATACGGAAAAACGCAAAGAAAAGGCAAGGAGAATAAGAAGGGGGCAGGCTAGTGCGAGAAAATTAAAAATAGAGCATTTCAAACACATAAAAGGCAGAGTGATAAAAGGGAAGCAAATAGCACGATTAATCAACCTGATTCAAGCGTCTAATTTAGAACGAAGGTATAAGGTTGGTAATTTGTCGATATGCAAGATGCGACAGCAGTAGAAATCGGGAGATACGAGGGAGAGAAGAGAAACCGCGTACAGTAGTGTAATCGATAAACGAAGAGACTGATTGAAACAGAACTCGGAAAAAGTGAGGAACCATCGAATAGTTATCGTATTTTTTTTTGTTTTGTTTTCGCATGGGGTAAGCGTGAGAGGAGTCGAAAGAAGGAAATAAACTTGGGTAAGAGGATGATGGCTGTGAGTTAAAAAGTGAAGCATAAAATGTTATACTCCATATCGTAAAATAGCAAAGTAACTACCTTCACGCAGGTGCAACATTATTTGTATAAATTTGCACATAAATCACCGCCTACAGATTTCAAAGCACAAGTAATAACTAGGGCTGACAACAGAATATTTATTGTCATTCTTTTGACTCTCAAGTGTATATCCGACAGTTAATCAGCCGAGAACCACCTTAGTCAATACAAAATACATAAGATATTACCAGATATATACTCAATAGCCAAAATAATAAAAAAGAATATGCTGTTGTCGCATCCCTAGTAATAATCCTTTGCACAACTTATTTGTTGGTTTCCATACAGTAAATAATAATTATAAATACTTAGTTCTATTTATTTCGTTCCAGCCTGAATCAAAAATTGAAATTGATATTATAGCAGTCTCTATTTAACAAAGAAAACACTCGCGGCCGCATATAATCCGTAATTAATGGCACCAGCCGACAGTGAGAAAAATGAAAAAAAAACAAAAAAAACAAACCAAAAACAATTCTTTGGTCAGTGTGTCTTTGATGAGCTTCTTTAAAAAGCGGGAATCCACCAAACACCCTAAGTGAAAAAAAAAATGTTACTAATACGCATGAACTAATTATATGCCTTTATGGCCGATAAAATTATAAATTAATTATATAAAAATCTAATTTGTTTTATTTGAATTAATCACAATACTGTTCAAATCCTGAATTTCATTCCCACAAAGTTCAGCTCAGTGTGAATCCCGGACTTACTGTCTTATAAGACTAAGGCGTCTGTAATAGCGGAATTGCCTTAATACATTAGGTCTGGCCGATTTTAGAAGCATTTTTAAATACATATTTGAAGAATGAAGCAGTGATTGCGCGTATCTTATTTATTCACTATAAATCGAGAATATACCTTTTAAGATGTCACGATACAACAGTTTTATCCACATAAGTTGATGTGATCATATACTTGTTTTATATAAGTGTACATATGTATATAATCCATAACTTTTTCATACAAATATGAATGGTTACATATTTGCATACATGTTTTAGCTGAAGGTTTTTTCGAAATTTCGCGTTCTCGGGTTTCTATGTCCAACTGGTGCCAAACCTAGTTTAGGTTAATGGATTGACGACATTAAAGTAAAATGCTCCTTTGCATAAGTAATTGAATCCCCTCCAAAAATATTGCAGTACAAAAATAAAAAGAAAAAAACTAGCATAAGCGTTTTTGTAGCGGAGGAAATGAACAAGTTATACATTAGAGGAGCATGTTTCACTTAATCAGATAGCTTTAAAATTAAAGAACCTCTAACAAAGTTATTGTAACTTTGTCTCGATTTTAATTTAAAAAAAAACGATAAGGTTACAAATGGAACCTTTAAAATGTAATACTCGTAAATATTACTGAAAATTACAGCTTATGTAGAAAACAATTGAAGATATACAACAACTGTATTAACATATACTTCTTGAGAATGAAAATAAAGCGCTTTAGCTTAGAACGCAATCATCTTCATCAAGTAAAGTTGGTGTTAAATCTAGTAAAACGAAAAAAATAAATTCATGTTATGCATTGTCAATACTTTTCCTACTAACAATTTCATTCGGATGCTGTTCATAACAATCAAGCTTGATGACCAGAAGTTGGTCGGAATTGAATGATAATCAACGAATCTATTACATTCATATATTTTATTGACATCAAAATCAGTTACTCCGCCGATTGTTCAATTAAATCTGTGTATTGCCTGCCCTAGTTAAGGCCCCATCGCGATGCACATGTAGAATTTCTGCATGAATATCATTATATATAATATTTAACTAAAAATTATCATCCCACGAGAAAACCTAAAAAAACATTAGGGAGTTTATAAAAATTAAGGTTTAAAAGAAAATGCAAATTTGCTGGAGTTTTTGCAAATCAATGACATTTCATGACCCATATATAAATTTTGTATTTGCTTTTTAAACAAATAGAACGAAATGCATTTAATATAAGAATCAACACAAACAAACAAATATTATATATATATATATATATATATATATATATATATATATATATATATATATATATATATATATATATGTATATTACTTTAACAGACTGATATAGTCGAGAATTTTATAATTAATATTTTGTTTTTAAATCAACGTAAAATTACATGTAGGTCAGAGAAGAGAACAGTGTGTGTTTCCTCATGCGATAGGATTACTAGAAATCTACACCTCATATTACTTTTATCTCAGCAAATAAAGTAAATCACCTTATATCCTTGAGACTTCTTAAATCTTAGATGGAGAAATGTGTATTCTAAGATTAAGTCCACATTACATTGACTTTACTTCAGATCCCATATTTTTGGACATCAACTCAACGTTTAATTATGGCCGATAAAATTATAAATTAATTATACAAAAATCTAATTTGTTTTATTTGGATTAATCACAATACTGTTCAAATCCTGAATTTCATTCCCACAAAGTTCAGCTCAGTGTGAATCCCGGACTTACTTTCTTATAAGACTAAGGCGTCTCTCATAGCGGAATTGCCTTAATAAATTAGGTCTGGCCGATTTTAGAAGCATTTTTAAAAACATTTTTGAAGAATATTGCATACGCAGTGATTGCGCGTATCTTATTTATTCACTACAAATCGAGAATATATCTTTTAAGATGTCACGATATAACAATTTTATCCATATAAGTTGGAGAGATCATATACTTGTTTTATATAAGTGTACATATGTATATAATCCATAACTTTTTCATACAAACATAAAGCGCTACATATTTGCGTACATGTTTTAGCTGCAGATTTTTCGAAGTTTGGCGTTCTCGGCTTTCTATGTCCTACTGGTGTCAAACCTAGTTTTGGTTTACGGATTGACGACATTAAAGTAAAATGCTCCTTTGCATAAGTAATTGAATCCCCTCCAAAAATATTGCAGTACAAAAATAAAAATAAAAAAAAACTAGCATAAGCGTGTTTGTAGCGGAGGAAATGACCAAGTTTTACATTAGAGGAGCATGTTTCACTTAATCAGATAGCTTTAAAATTAAAGAACCTCTGACAAAGTTATTGTAACTTTGTCTCGATTTTAATTTAAAAAAAACGATAAGATTACAAATGGAACCTTTAAAAGGTAATACTCGTAAATATTACTGAAAATTACAGCTTATGTAGAAAACAATTGAAGATACACAACAACTGTATTAACATATACTTCTTGAGAATGAAGACAAAGCGCTTTAGCTTAGAACGCAATCATCTTGATCATAAAGTAAAGCTGCTGTTAAATCTAGTAAAACGAAAAAAATAAATTCATGTTATGCATTGTCAATACTTTTCCTACTAACAATTTCATTCGGATGCTGTTCATAACAATCAAGATGACCAGAAGTTGGTCGGAATTGAATGATAATCAACGAATCTATTACATTCATATATTTTATTGACATCAAAATCAGTTACTCCGCCGATTGTTCAATTAAATCTGTGTATTGCCTGCCCTAGTTAAGGGCCCATCGCGATGCACATGTAGAATTTCTGCATGAATATCATTATATATAATATTTAACTAAAAATTATCATCCCATGAGAAAACCTAAAAAAACATTAGGGAGTTTAATAAAATTAAGGTTTAAAAGAAAATGCAAATTTGCTAGAGTTTTTGCAAATCAATGACATTTCATGACCCATATATAAATTTTGTATTTGCTTTTTAAACAAATAGAACGAAATGCATTTAATATAAGAATCAATACAAACAAACAAATATTATATATATATATATATATATATATATATGTATATTACTTTAACAGACTGATATAGTCGAGAATTTTATAATTAATATTTTGTTTTTAAATCAACGTAAAATTACATGTAGGTCAGAGAAGAGAACAGTGTGTGTTTCCTCATGCGATATGATGACTAGAAATCTACACCTCATATTACTTTTATCTCAGCAAATAAAGTAAATCACGTTATATCCTTGAGACTTCTTAAATCTTAGATGGAGAAATGTGTATTCTAAGATTAAGTCCACATTACATTGACTTTACTTCAGATCCCATATTTTGGGACATCAACTCAATGTTTAATACTGAAATTGAGAAAGTTCGACATTTTAACTGATGCGAACATGTTGATAGGCTGATGTATGGCGTGTAATATCTGATATAAATTCGTTAAAATTCAATGAACGAATTAGTTTTTTTTAATTATTTTCTAATACGCTTATTGCTGCAAGAATGCAATTGCAAATTATTAATTCTCCGAACTTTCGAAAATTACAATTGATTGAAAAAGAAAAACAATGACATTCAGAAATTATTGCAGCAAATTAATTAATTTTAAAACAAATAACACATCTGTGTACTTTTTTTTGCTTTGTATTTATCGTGTTCCGTACCTGATTTGATTTCGTGTTCGTCTTTTATTGAAGAGTATGAAGTTAAACCCAGTGCTTTTCAGGTATTCACAGAGTAAAATGTCTTTACAATTGTATTTTGAGCTACTAAACTGATTATGACTATTTGATTATTTAATATTGCATGCTAGACCCTCGAAATGATATATTGTATGCTCAAATGATGAATATATGGGTTTGTAAACATTCTTTACATGTTTTATTTGCGAACGAACAAGTTATTTTAAATAAATAACAACAGTTCTGTTAATCATAGGGGAGATTTTTCTGTACACATACATGTATTATCGCAAATTACGTTTCAAATGATGCTTATGTATTCAACAAGGCCGTAATGAGAAATATAACTTGTACTATTACCAAAATATAAACTTCACTTTACGTAAAGAGAATTATAGTTTACCTTATCTTTCGCAGAATTTAAATTCATGACATGTGAAAACAATTGGGAGTGTCGATTTCAAAACAGCATAATTGATTGAGTTCAAATGCGCATTTCAGCCAGTAGCGACTGCGGCTTTGCCATGTGTAATTCATGATATAAAAAAAATATTCTTAATTATATTTTAATTACGAACGGAACAAAAAATAATTGAAATTTCAAGTCATGAATTTATTTAGACGATTTCGTGACTGATAAAAACGTCTTTCAGTCAACTTCGGATTTATTTGTGAGTGTTATGAATGATTTTAATTTAAACGCGCATCTGGATGTTCTATTTTGAACTATGTGCAATGATGCGGTTCTAAATGTGTGTATATATATATATATATATATATATATAATCTGTTTTCAGATTTGGGTTAAATGTTTTTAATTCGCTAAGCAACGCCGAAGGAATGCTAGTCGACGGTTATTATGCTCGTAAAAATATTTGTAAAAATAGAATGTTATCATAGCGAAATATTTACTGGGAAAATTATTTGTTTATTTTAATAGAGAAGCATGTTAGAACACAAACAATAATTTAAAAATAAGCTGACCTCTACAGTATGAGGTAGTCTTCTGCAGATGTTATTTAAAGTCACGTGGGATTTAGGTAATGCTAGAGAAAAAACACGTATGTTCTTTTTTTTGTGGGGGAGGGGGTCAAAATTCTGGAGTGAAAAAAAAAGAACAAACGCAATCGAACTATAGAAAGGGATAAAAACGGTTCAAGCAAGGTGGTAGATCGCAGGAGAGAAAAGATCAGGCTGCCTTATTTTCGGACCATCGTTTCAGCTTCAAATGGGGAGACATCGGTGAATATAGTTGCTGAATCACGACCCCTAGATTTGCTGATATATAAGGAAGAATCTTCTTTGTAGATTTTCCGGCTATCCAGCAAGCAAGATTATAGACATATCAGGTATTTCTCCGATTGGCCACATTTTGAAACCCCAGAAAGTGCGATGTGCCCCTTTGGTTGTAAATGTCAGATGTTCGCCGTTTAACTGTCTGTTACTAAATCAATACTGTCATTAGTGTTATATACGGATCAATTCAACGAACAGTAGAAAAATTAGATTAATGAAAACCTGTATATACACGCTGCATTAGAACATTTTATACTACTAAAGGATATACGGGCGTAGGTACACGTACATCATATATTACAATATAAAAATGCGGGCATGAAAAGAAGATGACAAGATATTCTTGTAAAAAATATAATAAAGTTATAACTAACAATATTGCAGAATTAAGAATTGATTACATAATGTTAAATTGAATTTAAAAAATAATGCTGCAATATTTAACTCATAACTTCATTGTATTTTTTTATTAAAATATATTGTCTATATCTTTTTCATGCTTAATCTGAAGCATATTACATTTTCATGTCTGCATTTTCTATTGTAATCCATAATCTTTCAAGGCTTCCAATAAATTCACTTTTTTCTTTGTTTAATGTCAGTCTAATTTTTGACCACCCACAAACATACTATCCCCATATGTAAAACAATGTACGACACTCGTCTTCTTTCTATTCTCTCTGTTTTTCTACTTACTTTTCTTTTTGTGACTGCGGTGAATTAGTAGCAACACTAGTCGCTGAAGCGATGTGGTTGCTTGGAAACCAGTAATAAAAACGTCGGTCAACTCCTAAGGTTTTTTTTACAATTTGATGTTTGAACATCGTTAAATTCATCATAACTTGTTTTACTGAAAGAAAATGGGAAAAAAAATCACAATATTGTGAAACCGTGATCTATGGCCTGTAATAAGTTTTGGAAAATTGACCGAAAAATTGTTGAGCGCTGAAGCTTTAAAGCAGTTCTAAATGACTAGACATGCCACTTAACCATATATGCAAACATGGTGTTTGAATGATAAAATGCGTTAATCATGTTAAATTTAGTAAGACTTATTTTACTGGCGTAAATGATGTTTTCCTTGTGTTAAGTCTCGATTTCCTCCGTCAGGAATATTGTTTGATCGTGAAAAACAAAACAAACAAAAATTCTGATCATCTTTGTTTTAAAATAGAACTGTTCATCGTTAATCGCTTGTATGACATTCTTTTATATTAAAATATTGTTATGGGTAAAATTGTAATAACCGAAAGGTACACAGGATTTCTAGGAACGAAATGTGTATTCACATATATTACAGGCCAAGTGAGTTGAGCATATCCATTCCTCAACGGTAGGACGTTTGCACACGTGCCAATCTCAGACTGCCGGGCACCGGTACTCGATACCGGAAGTGACGTCATGAGATAGCCCATTAATCCAAAAGAGGTGTCTCCAACAAATGTTTAATTTTCCCGTATATATGTATTATAGTTTGTAAACAAACAGTCAAATTAAGCACGAAAAATATGAATGCATGAATATAAGCGCTTATTTGTGCGCTGGAAATTCCTGACAAAAACATAAGGAGTACGTGACAATGTCATAATTCCACTGATAAGAAACTACTATTAAATAATCAACAATTAAAATAAACCTCCACCCGTTTATAACAAGATGATTAAAATAAACAGTGGGAATACACAGTTTTATAGATTGGAGACCAATACGGGAAGCATAAGACAAACTGAAAATAAGTAATGTTATTTGCCGTTAAAAGATTATTCATGAAAAATCTCCTTTAATTAAAGTAAGAGATCATTAATTAAAATAAAACCCGTTTTTAATAGTAAAATAATGTCAATCCTATTTAGTTAAATGAGTAATACCCTTATGAAACATGTGTATTAGCCTGGAAAGTCTATTATAGAAACTTGTTGGAACGTGTTTCAATATTCTAGATGTCCGTGACTGCAGAACTCATGGCATCCTGGTGCCGTTCGAAAAAGAATAAGCATAACGTGTACATGATATGTATCCAAGTTGGAAAAAAACATTAACATCAAATGAAATACTGTGATAATTAAATTGATTGACTTACCGAGCGTGGCTCGGTGGGAAGGGAAAGACACTCATGGCTGTGAGCGGCCCGGCCTGGTGTTTGTTAATGAAGAAAATAGGATGTTTATTCCTTATAGCTTAAATAGACATTCCAGTCTCGTTTCAATCTCGCTGAACGAGAGATTGAGACTATAAAAAGAGTCACCTTTGTAGGCTTGTTGTTGTTGTAGTTTGTTCTTTTCGTTGTTAGAGTTCTATCAGACCGGTACGACAACTGTGTACAGCGCGTTATATTTACAAGAATACGTTTGCTTGTAAGCAGCGAGGTAATTTTCCGTTGCAAGCTAAACGTCTTTTCTTCCCCCCCCCACTCGTCGATAGAAAATATCGACACATTGCAATGAAAAAATCCGACTGCGAATTTCAACCAACTTTAGGATTTAATTATTCTCGAGATAAGTCGGAATTAACAACATGGAGGATTCAGTCTCGATGGAGGAACTGAAGCTGAAAAAGAAACTTCTTCAACGAAAAATACAGACTACCCTGGAAGGGTTAGAAAAGAAGGAGAAGAGTTCTGAAGAAGTGGTTTCTCTATTTAAACGTGAAATAGAGGACTGGTTAGAAGAGCTGGAAGGAGTTTCCTTTGGCATGGAGGAACACTTTGCTGCCAGGGGAGAAGCAGAAGCTTTGGCAAGCTGTCTAGCTTCGATCCGCTTCAAATATGAAGCCAGGCAACGTTTAAGTTTTTTTGCACAAAGCTGACCAGAGTGAGAACCCAGCAGCCACTTCAATGGAAGGACTCTACTCCAAGTCAGGAGAACCCGGTTACTCCAAACACTGAAAGATTACCACCCTTCGAACCAAAAGCCCATTCTTCATTTGCAGTGGAGCCATTCAAAATAAAATTGAAGGGACCAAGCTTTGATGAGACTGAGTTTGAGACCAACAAGAGGAGCTTCAAGGACTTTTTGACAACATTTGAAATTTGTGGCAAGTCCATTGAGTCTAACACTGAAAAACTCTATTTTTTAGATGTTCCTTGGAAGGCAGAGCACTCCAACTTATAAATCATATTTCACCCTCTGACGAAAGTTACTTGATGGCCCTGAAGCTACTGAAGGACCAGTATTTGGACGAGGAGGAGATAAGAGGGGGAATACTTCAGGAAATGTTAGATTTTCAGTTGGACAATCCCAAAAACCTGGAAGGATTAAAAAAAATTTTATGATCAAGACCCAGGCAGATATGTGGGAACTAAGGGCCTCTTATAATTGTGACTTATATGACGATAAGTCAGCTGGAGCGATAATAATATCACAAGTGTTATTTACGAAATTCCCTCCTGAAATAAGGGAAGAACTGTTACGAATTTCCGGGGGTTCATACCCAACATTGTCTACACTGTTGAAGGAAACCCTAAGTATAGGAAAACGGATGCTGGTTGCCAGAAAGCCGACCAAGATACTAATGGCCAAAACTCGACTCCAACCTAAGTTTAAGCCAGAGCAGACAATTGAAACCTCGTCTCTCCACACCTTTAATACTAAGTTAATATCCGAGGCAAAATGTGAATTTTGCAAAACAAATAAACATTTGTCCGAAGATTGTGACAGCTATTCTACTCATGAAGCAAAAATAACAAGGTGTAGAGAGTTGCGTCTCTGTTTTCGGTGCCTAAAGAGGTCTCACTTAGGGAATATGTGTCCATTAAAACCATCAAGAAACATTTGTTGTCATCATTGCAACTCGAAGGGACACATAACTGCTATGTGCTCATTTTGAAATTTTGATTTGCAATCTTGCAATTCCAACTGTGTAACACTCCAAAAGAAAATGGAGGCAGATGGAACATTGTCAGGATTCGACTTTGGTTGGGAAAAAGTGTTGGGATATCAATATGACCCTGTACACGATTCAATAAGTGTTTGCCCACCATCATGTGTGATAATTAAATTGATTGACTTACCGAGGGTGGCTCGGTGGGAAGGGAAAGACACTCATGGGCGTGAACGGCCCGGCCTGGTGTTTGTTAATAAAGAAAATAGGATTCCTTAAAGCTTAGATAGACATTCCAGTCTCGTTTCAATCTCGCTGAACGAGAGATTGAGACTATAAAAAGAGTCACCTTTGTAGGCTTGTTGTTGTTGTAGTTTGTTATTGTCGTTGTTAGAGATCTATCAGACCGGTACGACAACTGTTAACAGCGCGTTATATTTACAAGAATACGTTTGCTTGTAAGCAGCGAGGTAATTTTTCGTTGCAAGATAAACGTCTTTTCTCCCCCCCCCACTCGTCGGTAGCAAATATCGAAAATCCATTTATTCTTTTTAACAAAATAAAATACGCACCATGTGCGCTCGAAAGCCAAATTACAACGCAGTATTACGAAAACAAACATACACTTTAAATGTTTGCAATTCATTCAAATAAAATCAACGCTTCTGTAACAGAACTCGCACCACTGACATAATTGCTTGTTGGCGTTTTACTTTTTATAACGTTATCTCACCTTTAAACTACGATGGAAAGAGGTAACATAATTATGATGTGTTCTAATCGTGTTCCTATCATTATTTTCGTTTCCTAATCACCTCGTTTTAGTAATGGAACATATCTTAAATCACACTTAGAAAACATAACAATGTTTTGAAAGCATGCCATAAACGGCGTACGTGTCTTGGGAACGGGATTTCTTTAGAAGATCACGATGTCAGAGAACGGAAAATAAATGTAATAGAAGGCAGATGTACGAAGCGTAAAGAGTCGTAGATTTGTGTTCATGCCCAAAAGTACTTTTCAGGAAATGAGCTTTTGTTGGGGACTCATTTATTTTACATGAACTGAGGCATGTTCTATATACCTAGTATCACACACGTATTGTAAATAAGACCCAGCTCTCAGCATAATGTAAACTTATATATGAAAATGGGAGGGGCACTTAAATCAAATCGATTGATTGCTTGCTGTAACTGCGAACCCATCGCGGTGTACTGGGTGAAAGCTGAACATGCCTATGGCAAGAGGGACAATAATATTTTAGCAAATCAGTTGTTCTTAAAAAAACTGATTCATTATAAGTTGGAGATATAGCTTATTGGTAGAACATTCGACCACATACTGTTATTCCCTGTTGTTGTCTAGGTTTTCCTCATCATTTAATTTTAATTATTTTCTCATTAATGAGTTTATTTTCTTATAAACAAAGCACCTTATAAAATCGACTTAAATCATGTCTTCGTTTGCACATTTTAAATCTAAACAATAATCAAAAATTACATTGCCAGAGCATTTACTGTCAACCCCAACTCTCTGCTGATTCACTATTGTAAAAAAAAAAAAACACACACAGACGGCATTTTATAACCGACATTATCATTATTATCAATTTAATTTTTATTCTTTTTTTTGCGATTAACTACACTAGGCAAATGATTTCTCGTAATATATAATAATTGACAATTAATTCTATAATAATACATAAGCAATTTGTATTAATTTAAGAAAAAAAGTTCAATGTAGTATCAGTTTATCTGGGTGTATATTTCTATTGGACTACACTAAATGCTGCAAAACGGTCGTTTCCGGTTAAATAATTTTTATCCTATCATAAGGACAGCTATGTTTTCTAGAACTTCTAATGCGTGTTCGAGGTTAATTGCAGAGTCTTTTCTGAATTCAGATATGACGCCGTTTTAAAGTATTAACTGACGGCCATATAGAATACCAAGCGAGATACTATTGATTTATCAGGTTTTGCATTTTTTTCCCTATTTTTATGAGTCGATATTCCCGCTTTTTTATCGGTGAATAACAGAATAATATGCTGCGATAGGACAAAGAGAAGAAAAAGGATTTCTCCAGCAATGTCTTTATATCTTGACGAATGCTATTCTCCGTCTTCGGAATCGAAATTCTCATTTCTTTGCGATCAACACCAACTTTAGGGAGATAAGCAGGAATTATATAAAAAAAATATATAATAAATACCACTGGAAAAGTTATTCGTCGCCGCCATCTTAGACGCTATTATCTTAACTAATATTGACGATGTGTTTGGCCGAATCTGCGCGTCTCAATTAAGCATTTTGTTACGTGGTCTGTGATTTTCTTTGTTACATGGTAGTCACTACTTATCAAGGTCCGGAAGCCACTCGAGGAGAATAGTTTTTGCGTGTACAGTAATCAATGGGATAACATCGTAGTAATTGTTAGTAATGGACATTTGATAAAGTGACTTACTTAAGCGGGCGGTTTATCAGGAATTTGTTTATGTTGGACTTGAAGACATCGAAGTTGTAGTCAGGTTTGGAACAGACAAATAGAAGAGTTCCACAGTCGTGCAGTTCTTAGAAAGAAGCTTTGTTCATGGAATCTACGTTTTGATTTAAGCACAGATAAAAAATGGGGAAATTTATTGACAGTGGTTTAAGCTAGACGGGTTTTTTTCATGAAAGATTGGCGAGGGGGGACCAGAGATTGGGGCTCAGATGAGTAATTGCCATAAAAATAATGATAGAACAAAGAAAGGATCGAAACGTCTCTTCTATGCGATAAAGGTTACAGGGAAGAGAAAAGTCATCCCCAACTACGCCACGAACTCTATTGTGTACTCTGTCAAGGTAAGAAAGGATTTTTTGGCAGTTCCGGCCCAGATGTGGCAGCAGTGCTCCATCCTTTTACAATTTAGTTGAAAATTTAACTCCTAAAAAGTGTGCATAGTTTCTCTTCCGTTGAGAACATTGACATTGACTGCTTGCATGACTATGCTAAGAACTACACACCCACATTAAATTTCAAACATTTTTTCGAATCTTCTTCTCAAATACACACTGTCTGGTAATTTGGAAAACTAGTAAGTGTTGTATTTTTTTTTAAATGCTGGTTTCTCTCAGTTATTCAACCGATGTAAACTGCGACCTTCTTCAGCTATCGCTTATCAAACACTGGAATTACCCTTCCAAATTCGGGAATCCGTACGGAATGTCGAAGAGAATCCTTCAATTAATTTATGACATAGCATACTCTATAGGGGCGTACTCTTCTATTTCTAACAAAACAGACGTTACTCCTTTTCCGTTACTTCCTGACTAATTCTTGCCTGGTGTCATAATCCTTTTCGCTATGCCTGACGATCAGAACTGGCCTGTTAAAGTTATGCGTTTAGAAGGAAAAAGGGGCATGGAAAGCCAAGGAGAAGGTGGAAAGAAAAGGTGTTTGATTGAACATATCTCAAAAGGCGGATGTTCATCAACCAACTTGTCGTGGTTTTGAAGAAATGGTGAAAAATATTTAATGTAAGTTTGCAATTTTAATCAAGCGGACCACGCGACTCATGAGGCTGTCAGAATGATCTTAAATTTACATTCACTCCTGTGCATCATCCAACACACATCTACTTCGAATTTACAATGCCTCCCCACAGGACAGAGTTAGATACCAGGGTCGTTTTTTAATAGGGAGAAAAGGAACAAAAATATAAAAATTGTATCAGTCGTGAATGATTGTTCCTCTACTGACAGAGAACAAGAAATTGAAGTGCAACAACAGATACTACACTCCTCTAGTTTACACCAAAAATGTAAATATTTTATTTTGTTTATGTGTATACTGTATTGATTCTACCGAAGCGGGCCTAAACTTTACTCCCGATCAAGATTTACGGGTGTGAAATTCACAACGAAGATTCTGTAGAATGCGTCTTCTTAAGCTGTTTGCAACTCATTGAGGAAGGTGCCCATGTAATGTTAGACGATGGAGATGGCAATTTGCTGTCTTGTAAAAGGATACATTTCTGCATCTGATTTATTGTACCGTTCGCGGAGTCGAATCTCCATATGCAATGATAGGCTGTTTTTAGCAGCTCCTGCCCAGATGTGACAGCATCCTTGGACGTACCTGGCTTTTATATAGACCGAAAATAGTATCAGTAGTGAGATATCTTCTGGAGCGGTAAAAGGATCGCACTATTTTCCCAGCGACCCTGGCAACATATTTGATGTACCTGTTCCATTTCAGATCAGATCGTAATTTTGTGGATTTTTGGCTAAGATCAAAGTGTAGTATCTGTTCCACAGGCCGTCAGGCCTCTTGCCCGCGCGCCCTCCGGGGCCCGGGTGACATGATCAAAGTGTAGTATCTGTTCCGGCAGATGCTGCACTTAAGATAATTTGTACCAGTCAATGGAGGGTAAACCCTCTATACAAGGACACTTATTATTTTTGGTAACCAGAGTGCCCCCTTTTTGCCTACTTTTAGGGGAGCTGGTTTTTACCTCACATTAAAAACGGCCTTGTGCCTAATTTGCTCAGTGGGGGAGCAAATAAATACCATCTGTTCCGGCAGATACTGCAAGCAAAGACCATATCTGGGGGCGACCCCACATATAAGACCTTGGTCAATGTAGGGGCAACCCTTCATACCAATTGTCACTATCCAGCTCCCCTACTCCCCGGGGAGTTGGTCCCCATTTCCCCTTCACTCCTCACATTAAAAATCGGCCTTGTGCCTAATTTGCTCGGTGGGGGAGCAAATAAATACCATCTGTTCCGGCAGATACTGCAAGCTATGACTAGCTATGACTAGCAAAGACCAAATGTGGGGGCAACCCCACATGCCTGACCTTTAACCAGCTCCCATTTCCCACCTCTCGGGAGCTGGTCCCCTCTTTCCTATCCCCCTCCCTTCACTCCTCACATTAAAAATTGGCCTTGTGCCTAATTTGCTCGGTGGGGGAGCAAATAAATACCATCTGTTCTGACAGATACTGCAAGCAAAGACCATATCTGGGGGCGACCCCACATATAAGACCTTGGTCAATGTAGGGGCAACCCTTTATACCAATTGTCACTATCCAGCTCCCCTACTCCCCGGGGAGTTGGTCCCCATTTCCCCTTCACTCCTCACATTAAAAATCGGCCTTGTGCCTTATTTGCTCGGTGGGGGAGCAAATAAATACCATCTGTTCTGGCAGATACTACAAGCAAAGACCATATGTGGGGGCGACCCCACATATAAGACCTTGGTCAATGAAGGGGCAACCCTTCATACCAATTGTCACTATCCAGCTCCCCTACTCCCCGGGGAGTTGGTCCCCATTTCCCCTTCACTCCTCACTTTAAAAAACGACCTTGTGCCTAATTTGCTCAGTGGGGGAGCAAATAAATACCTCAAAGTGTAGTATCTGTTCTTCAGATGCTGCACTTCCATTTTTTGTTCTCTTTCGGTGAAGGAGCAGTCCTTCATGACTGAGACAATTTTTTATGTTTGTACCTTTTCTCCACGTTGAAAAACGACGTTGGTGTCTAACTCTGTCCTGTGGGGGCATTGTAAATAGGTACATAATAGTGTCCGTCGCGTTTCACTCTCCGACTCGAACTCTTGAACTTGAAATAATCAAGGGGATCATGCAATGATAATTTTTACTTTCTTCGCTGGCGTAATTCTTTGACGTTGGAAATCAGTGGAGTTTTGATATAATTTACGTTATTGTTTTGTTTTTTAAACCATTTCTGCATCAATTACTTATTTTGTATTTATTTGTTACCACATTGTACATTCGAAATTCCTTTAGTTGCATTTTAATATAACTGAATGACATAATGATCTACTTAATCTAAATAACTCGCTACTGGAGGCCCCCACTCTGTTTGTATTACTTACTCGAAGATTGTTCTTGGGGTGGTGATGCCCCTATATTTATAATAATATGAATTGTCTAGCAGGATGCAAGCCATACATTTCTGTTCTCGAGTGAAGAGCACACACGCAGTTAAAACAGCTCGTAGTGAACACTAGGACTATATTGCGATACCTAACCAGAACTACAACAAATAGCTACATGCCTACAAAAACGGAAATATTAACAGTAAAACAAGTGACCTTTAGTGCTCTCGAATATTAACCAATTTCAACGGAATTTTTTAAGACCTTAGGGTACTATCTCTTCTTCAGGAGTTCGTCTATGAGAAAAGTTGTGTTTTAAAAGTCGCACATGTCAATATCTGCAATTGAAATATGAATATTTCAGGTAATGATTGCATAATATATTTCACCATAACGGTCCGATTTGCTATTTTCTCTAAATCATTCTGTCAGAATAAAAACACGAACATTACTTTAAGAACTGCATCCATAGTGTCCAACGAGACTTTACACTTTGTTCAAGGCAAGCGATTCGGCTATACATGTATAATAGTATAGCTGATAAGCACTTACGCATGGGTAGTTATGTTCAGCGTTAAACGCGTAGATTCATTGTGCGTATGTTTTCATTATTTCTACCTGTTTACGTCTATTACATATGGTTTTCTGTGAGCTTACTCACGAGCCAGTGTATTTCTTGAGTTGCGTCTTAAAATATGACTACGTGTTTCTCATTGTCTGTTTGTGGCTTCGTCAATATTCTATTTTCAATAGAATTTCAAAGCGTTTACTTTTTTTCCTTCTATTTCTCTATCTTTATCATCGTCTGCGCTCTGTTCTTTTCAATGTCTCTTCAAAAGTTTAAAATACATTTGCCGTTTAAAGACACATTGAATGCTATCTTTCTGCCGATGATCTGGTGTGGGTTGGCTTATTTAACAAAATAGAATAAGCAAGCAAAACAGTATTTAAATAAGATGTTCCCCAACTATGTGCGTAGAAGTGAATGGCTGAATGAAAAAAATCGAAGAAAAATATTAAACCACAGACGAAAAAAATAACATGAAAAATATCATCTGTTGATATAAACTTCATTCCATGATAAACTTTTAAAATCAGTTTAATACAGTTTTAAATAAAAAAAAGATGTATTGTCGAATAAATGTCAGGGTATTATGAAGGCTTATAGCAATGTATAAAACAAAACATGGTTAATATTGAAACGTAAGCACTAAATACAAGGCAATAATTGGATTATGTATATTGAACATTATGAAAATATTTTGAAAATCACAAATAAGTTCATATAAATATTGTAAGAAATTTCTTTCATACACACTCAAATTCCTCCCTACAGAAGCAAATGAATTCCACAAACAAAATCCATGCCTTAAACAAAACACGTATTCACAATTAACAGCAAGGAAAGATCTTCGGTTCTGGTATAGTCTTGTTGCAAAACGGTGGGCCGATTTGCCCCCATACACATGCGGCCTTTAGTCTGAATTCTTATTGTTGGAATGTTAATTCCTTGTTCCTTTGGAGGAAGTCATGAATGTACATCGTAGAATCTGCTGCAATGTTGGCGCCTATAATTAGGCATATGCGAGACACGCCGATCTCCAGATGAATTGAGATGATCGATTATTTGGTAAATAAACCGTGAAGAAATAATATTTAATGCCATCCTGTAATTAGGATGATTTCCGCCTTATAAAATCGTCTCTGCTTGTAGAGATGTGATTCGTAGTTCACCAACTGTTTGGTGATACCTCATGAAGGAATTGACTTAGCTTCTTTCTTTCGTGGCAGCAACAGGAAACGAGTCAGTTTCATAGCGAATCTTTCTGCAGATTGAAAGTAAACGCATGAATGTAAAATAGGCGCCAAGTAAAATCACATGACAAATTCAAATTTAAAACAATCACAGACCGGCTACCAAACCGTGTAGGCGGCCTAAAAGAAAAATGGCGATTGAATGTGGAATTTCTCACGAGAAATTAAAATAACTCTGGTAAAATTTAACTTCATGAGAAAAATCTGCCATCGAATTGATTTTTTAAATGATTTCTTACATTTCCAAAAATATTTCTCTTCGAAATTTTGGGGGATACAATTTATGTCCAAGTACGCATATGCACAGCAAGTCAGATTCGTACACGTATATACAGTAGAACCCCGATTTACGGTGTCCCTTGAATGTTTGTAATTTTTTTTAAGGTTACGATGTGGCCGGTGGTTTGGAAATTTACCCCGCCTTACGGTGGTGGTTTTATAGTAATTTGATTATATACATGTGTATTATATACAGTATTTTGTTAGTAATTTTAAATGCCGAATTCCAGGGTTCTACAGTATGTGTAATTTTTATTAGTTGCCTTTCTTCAGACCATTTCGTAAATTCAAGAAAATTAGTTGGTAATCTAAATAAACCCTGTAAAGTTTCGCGAGATTCAAATTGTATCTGACGAGGTATGAATAAGAGTCGAAATTGTCGTCGATTTTCTATCTACTTTTTGCTATTTTCTTATCTTCTTCAATTAAAAAGAACTGTTCACCAGAAATGTCAAATGTTTCCCTTTTTCCACTGTTGTTCTTACAGAAAATTAATTCCAGGTAAAAATATCAGCGGAAATTACGATAAAGCTGATCACATAAAAACGAAGTTATCGTGCATCAAAAGAGGAATGAAAATCGTAGCAAAAAATAAATTTATTACTAAAAATAAAGTAAAGATATTTTTCAACAACGACGCGAATAACAGTTAATTAGAATGAAAGAATTGAATAAGATTAAAACAAATACAAAAGGGGCACACCTACGCGCACTCACATATGGGTA
>NC_136501.1:105160239-105165239 GCF_053919585.1 Euprymna scolopes | reverse complement strand
ATCTGTCTATATATATATACATACATGTGTATATGTGGGGTTGTATCTATGTATATATACATGTGAATATATTGGGTTGTATATTTATATATATATATACATGTGTATATATGGTGGTGTGTATATATATATAGGTGTATATGTGGGGTATACATATATATATATATATACATGTGTATAAATCGGGCAGTAGATATTTATCTATATGTTTGTGTATATGTATACATGTGTCTATATATAGGTCTACAAGTGTGTATATATGTTAATATATATTTGCCAATGTATATTTGCGTGTATATATGTTTATATATATATTTGCTGGTACATATGTGTATATATGCTATATATTTTTTTTGTGTGTATATATGTATATATTTGTACGTACATATGTATGTATATATGTATATATATTTGAATGCATATATTTTATGTGTATATACATTGTATCTATATAGCTGTGTGTATATATATATATATATATATATATATATATATATATATATATATTTATGTGTATATAACTACATTGTTGATATATAGATGTGTATATATATTTACATAGTATATATATATACATTTTATCTATATACATATATGCGTATATATATATATACATTGTATCTATTTATATATATATACATTGAATCTATATATATATGTGTATATATATACATGGTATCTAAATATATATGTGTATATATATACATTCTATCTATATATGTATATATGTGTGTATATATGTATACATTGTATCTAGTATCTATATATGTGTGTATATATGTATACATTGTATCTATATATGTGTATATATGTATACATTGTATCTATATATGTGTATATATATTTGTAGTAATGTATGAATATATGTATATATATACATTCGTATGAATATATGTATATATATTTGAATGAATATGTATATATATATATATATGTTTGTATGAATATATATGTATATACATGTTTGTATGAATGTATATATATATGTTTTTATGAATGTATATATATATATATGTTTTTATGAATGTATATATATATATGTTTGTATGAATGTATATATATATATATATGTTTGTATGAATGTATATATATATATATATATGTTTGTATGAATGTATATATATATATGTTTGTATGAATGTATATATATATATGTTTGTATGAATGTATATATATATGTTTGTATGAATGTATATATATATATGTTTGTATGAATGTATATATATGTATGTTTGTATGAATGTATATATAAATATATGTTTGTATGAATGTATATATATATATATATATATATATATATATATGTTTGTATGAATGTATATATATATATATGTTTGTATGAATGTATATATATATGTTTGTATGAATGTATATATATATGTTTGTATGAATGTATATATATATGTTTGTATGAATGTATATATATATGTTTGTATGAATGTATATATATATGTTTTTATGAATGTATATATATGTTTGTATGAATGTATATATATATGTTTGTATGAATGTATATATATATATGTTTGTATGAATGTATATATATATATGTTTGTATGAATGTATATATATATATATATATGTTTGTATGAATGTATATATATATATATGTTTGTATGAATGTATATATATATATATGTTTGTATGAATGTATATATATATGTTTGTAGGAATGTATATATATATATATGTTTGTATGAATGTATATATATATGTTCGTATGAATGTATATATATATATATATATGTTTGTATGAATGTGTATAGATATATATGTATGTATGAATGTGTATAGATATATATGTTGTATGAATGTGTATAGGCATATATGTTTGTATGAATGTGTATATATATGTTTGTATGAATGTGTATATCTATGTTTGTATGAATGTGTATATATATATGTTTGTATGAAAGTGTATATATATATGTTTGTATGAAAGTGTATATATATATGTTTGTATGAATGTGTATATATATGTTTGTATGAATGTGTATATATATATGTTTGTATGAATGTGTATATATATGTTTGTATGAATGTATATATATATATGTTTGTATGAATGTGTATAGATATATATGTTTGTATGAATGTGTATAGATATATGTGTTTGTATGAATGTGTATAGATATATATGTTTGTATGAATGTGTATAGGCATATATGTTTGTATGAATGTGTATATATATGTTTGTATGAATGTGTATATATATGTTTGTATGAATGTGTATATATATGTTTGTATGAATGTGTATATATATGTTTGTATGAATGTGTATATATATGTTTGTATGAATGTGTATATATATGTTTGTATGAATGTGTATATATATGTTTGTATGAATGTATATATATATATATGTTTGTATGAATGTATATATATATATATGTTTGTATGAATGTATATATATATATGTTTGTATGAATGTATATATATATATGTTTGTATGAATGTATATATATATATATGTTTGTATGAATGTATATATATATATGTTTGTATGAATGTATATATATATATATGTTTGTATGAATGTATATATATATATATATGTTTGTATGAATATGTATATATATATGTTTGTATGAATATGTGTATATATATATATGTATATGTATATATGTATATTAATGTATATGTTTGTATGAATATATGTATGTATATATGTGTATATATATTTATGAAGATTTATATATTTATATATATTTCTATGAAGATATGTATACATATATATATTTCTATGAAGATATGTATATATATTTTTTGTGAAGATATGTATATATATATATTTGTATGAGTATATGTGTATATATATTTGTATGAGTATATGTATATATATATTTGTATGAGTATATGTATATGTATATATGTATATATTTGTATGAGTATATGTATATATATATTTGTATGAGTATATGTATATATATATTTGTATGAGTATATGTATATGTGTGTATATATATATATTTGTATGAGTATATGTATATATATATATTTGTATGAGTATATGTATATATATATATTTGTATGAGTATATGTATATATATATATATTTGTATGAGTATATGTATATATATATATTTGTATGAGTATATGTATATATATATATTTGTATGAGTATATGTATATATATACATTTGTATGAGTATATGTATATATATATATTTGTATGAGTATATGTATATATATATATTTGTATGAGTATATGTATATATATATATTTGTATGAGTATATGTATATATATATATTTGTATGAGTATATGTATATATATATATATATTTGTATGAGTATATGTATATATATATATATTTGTATGAGTATATGTATATATATATTTGTATGAGTATATGTATATATATATATATTTGTATGAGTATGGGTATATATATATATATTTGTATGAGTATATGTATATATATATTTGTATGAGTATATGTATATATATATATATTTGTATGAGTATATGTATATATATATTTGTATGAGTATATGTATATATATATTTGTATGAGTATATGTATATATATATTTGTATGAGTATATGTATATATATATTTGTATGAGTATATGTATATATATATATATATATATTTGTATGAGTATATGTATATATATATATATTTGTATGAGTATATGTATATATATATATATATTTGTATGGGTATATGTATATATATATATATTTGTATGAGTATATGTATATATATATATTTGTATGAGTATATGTATATATATATTTGTATGAGTATATGTATATATATATATTTGTATGAGTATATGTATATATATATATTTGTATGAGTATATGTATATATATATTTGTATGAGTATATGTATATATATATTTGTATGAGTATATGTATATATATATTTGTATGAGTATATGTATATATATATTTGTATGAGTATATGTATATATATATTTGTATGAGTATATGTATATATATACATTTGTATGAGTATATGTATATATATACATTTGTATGAGTATATGTATATATATATTTGTATGAGTATATGTATATATATATATTTGTATGAGTATATGTATATATATATATTTGTATGAGTATATGTATATATATATATTTGTATGAGTATATATATATATATATTTGTATGAGTATATGTATATATATATATATTTGTATGAGTATATGTATATATATATATATTTGTATGAGTATATGTATATATATATATTTGTATGAGTATATGTATATATATATATTTGTATGAGTATATGTATATATATATATTTGTATGAGTATATGTATATATATATATTTGTATGAGTATATGTATATATATATATTTGTATGAGTATATGTATATATATATATTTGTATGAGTATATGTATATATATATATTTGTATGAGTATATGTATATATATATATATATTTGTATGAGTATATGTATATATATATATATATATTTGTATGAGTATATGTATATATATATATATTTGTATGAGTATATGTATATATATATTTGTATGAGTATATGTATATATATATATTTGTATGAGTATATGTATATATATATATTTGTATGAGTATATGTATATATATATATTTGTATGAGTATATGTATATATATATATTTGTATGAGTATATGTATATATATATATTTGTATGAGTATATGTATATATATATATTTGTATGAGTATATGTATATATATATTTGTATGAGTATATGTATATATATATTTGTATGAGTATATGTATATATATATATTTGTATGAGTATATGTATATATATATATTTGTATGAGTATATGTATATATATATATTTGTATGAGTATATGTATATATATATATTTTATGAGTATATGTATATATATATATTTGTATGAGTATATGTATATATATATATTTGTATGAGTATATGTATATATATATTTGTATGAGTATATGTATATATATATATTTGTATGAGTATATATATATATATTTGTATGAGTATATGTATATATATATATATTTGTATG
>NC_136501.1:105140239-105142739 GCF_053919585.1 Euprymna scolopes | reverse complement strand
TCGAAAACATTTTTAAATAAGGGTTTAGTGTTGTTTTCTTTAGGGTAACAAATGTGCAGTTCCATCCTGTAAAAACTGGGTTTGCATTAAATAACGCGAAAAGTGTTGATATAGTTTAAGACCTGAATGCGTACTCTTTCTCACTTCCATTTACCCAATTCAATGGAGATAAAAACGAAGATTGTATAACTTTATACAGGAATCCTCATTCTCTGCTGTTGTAATATAAAGGAAAGTCTGTATTAGCCTGTGCCAAAATAAGTCTAGGTTTTTGATTCCTCGGAATACGATACAAATGAATACCTTATCCGTAATCTTATTTATGCTTTATTACTCAAGTAATCCAAATTTAAGTTTTGTTTTACGATGTAATAAGATTTTACCGACATTGTTTATTTTTTCTTTATGATAAATATATTCTATGCTTAAAATATCTTAAATCTAAACTATTCCGATTATCTCTAAAATTAAGTCAATAGTTACCGATGTGTATTTGTTATTTTTGTTTGTAAACTTTTTTATATCAATATGAAAAACAAACCTTTAAAAAAACGTTCGGCTTATCTGACGTACTTTTTGTTTCAAATTTATTTATCTATCTTTATTCATATTTTAAAAAAATATATACGTAGCACTTGCGTCCAAAATACTTTATTGTCATTTACAAAACCGATGTATCTAATAGTGTTTTTCTTGCTCAATATGATGAAATTCAAGCAATGTAACGGACATTTTTTTTTCTAATTTTCGTTTCCTTATCTGTGTTCGGATACAATAATATAAGGTTAACTAATATATGATTTTTACGCTAAAAATAGCAATAGACGCTACGTTGAATGATGCCACAATACAGATAGGTGTGTCTTAATACATGAAATATGTTAACCTTATAGAAATAGTAAAGCACATTTTATTTTAGATGCTTTGTAATTGTTTGTCTATAGATGAATGATCTGATGTGTTAGTGACGGCCATTTCTCACGTATTGACGGCTTGGGAATAACGACGCCGATGGTCATCAAGAAAAGATATAAAATAAAATATATTGGCAATTAAACGGACGACTAATGAGAATTAATTAGCGCCATTTTATTATTATTGCTTCATTTACAAAGCTTTCAAATGGAATACGTAGAGGAAAATGAGAAAAATCAAAACCAGTGTAGAAAAAGCAATACCGAACAAGATAAAAGAAACTACAATGTAAAATTATTACAAAAGTTGAGCAAAACAAATCTGGCCAAAGGGATTGGAGCATGAATGAGAATTAGAATATAAAAATATATATTTTGAAAGACATGAAGCAAATGATGGGTAATTATAAAATCAAGAATCAATGAATTTAAAATCTACTTTGCTTTGAATAGATATGGCATTACAAAGGGGAAGACAAATTCAATTATACAGCATGTATATATATTTTCTAAAAAAACACACACACGTGGGAATAACTTTATTTACATTAGAGATTGATACGCAAGAAGGTAAAGTCTTACAAGAATTTACAAGACAAAATGAACTTAAAGAGGATAACTACAACGTCTTTACCTTGCAAGGGGGTTCTGATCTTTTAGAAAATATGATACAAGGATCATAACAGTTAGCAGACTGGCAGTCATTGATAACTTAATAGCACATTTCCGGCTCAAGATCAAAGCGTAGTATCTGTTTAATTTCTGTTTCTTTGTCAATAGAGAAAAAATCCTTCATGACTGAAACAATTTCTATTTTTATTCAATTTCTCCGCGTTTTAAAATGTCCCTGGTGGCTAACTTTGTCTCCTAGGGAGGCATTACAAAAATGAATTCAATAAGAAATATAATAATGAAAGAAAAACGAAAACGCTAATGAAACCCAAGGTATAAGAAATCTAAAAGATGGATATAAAAATATAATAGACACAATGCAAATATTCAGGAAGTAATACATGAAAGAGTAATTACGAAAGTGTATTTGTTATATTAGTAGTATTGTTTCGGGGTTGCTCGGGGCCAGATAAATTTAAATAGAAGTGTAATTATGTGTAACATCTTAATTCTAATGTTTATATCTCTCCCTCTCTGTCAAGCAGTATCTTACTTTCTCTCTTTTCCTCACATTTTCTTGACCTCTTTATCCGTAGAGTTCTTAGTATATTTTGCCTAAGTCATTTCTCTCTCTTGTAAAATTGCTCCGAAAAAAAAATATTTCATTTAAAGGAGCTACTTCTTTAAAATATCTTAAGGTATTATTCTAGTTATTGCTTTGAAGTAATTCTAAATAAAACAAAACCGTGTCATTATTGAATAAAGCTAATTTTGTTCAATCCAACCGCTTTCACAATCTATAATATAAAGCTGTGTGTATGTATATGTGTGTCTGATCACGAATAGGCTCGTATATGGTTGACTATTTAAAATACTAATTATACATAATGATAGAAAATGTGTCG
Source organism: Euprymna scolopes (assembly GCF_053919585.1). Taxonomy (NCBI): domain Eukaryota; kingdom Metazoa; phylum Mollusca; class Cephalopoda; order Sepiida; family Sepiolidae; genus Euprymna; species Euprymna scolopes. The sequence goes on along the minus strand of NC_136501.1, from coordinate 105,140,308 downwards.
AGACTGGGTATGTGTGATCTGGCAGAATGATGATTCATTAAAATTGTGGGGTCTGCATTCGCGCCTGGC
>NC_136501.1:105130239-105135239 GCF_053919585.1 Euprymna scolopes | reverse complement strand
CCGTTTTCTTAGCTGGTGTCTTTCCAACTTTATATTCCTCACGCGATAGTAAGTAATTTGCATATAAATAAGACCAAGTGTTTTATTTAATGCGATGTGCTCTTCATAATAGAACATCTCCGAATAAAATGGGTCATCATGTGACATGTTAAGCTTAGTACAATGAGTTTTCAGATACCGGTGCAAATGTCCCACGAGGAATTAAACAAACTAACCAAAAGCAATCAAAATGGAAGCCGTTTGCGTTTCCTAACCTTTTATCTATTCAAGCCCCTATAAATTTCTCTGATTCAATCGTAGATATAATACAGCGCCTCCCCTTCACAGACCAGCAATTACGACGCACTTTACCGTTACATTTAGACCCGACCAATTTCGCATCTGAATAATGGACGACATTTACAACTAGTTTTATGGCACTTCCCGCTTGGATCAATGCATAATATCTGTTCACGATCAGGGTTATATAGAATAATTTCTAGTCGGTGAAGAGTTAATTCATGTTCATCTATTATCTGTCGCCTAGCTGATAATTAGCGTTTTTACAACAAAATGATGAAAATCTTTGCGTAGTAATTATTTTTGCTCGACATTTCATTTTTTTTCTGTGTGTAATTAGTAGTTCCGAAATGCTTCTGCTCTTAGCTCTTAATGAACTCGGTCCAAGAATATTCAGTCAATAAGAGGTACTTGGTTTTTGCATAGAGAGTAGTTTCTTACAAAGATTTAACCACTTTTCAGGGTCCAAAGGCAACTCGAGGATAACGGTTAAAGGGTGTACGATAGTCAATAGGACGGTACAGTAGTAATCGTTAGTGTAATGTTATGACCCTTTGGGCTGTGATCACAGCGTAGTATCTGTTAACTGTGGCAAGCGGGGGCAAGAGTCAAAACATTATTTTTATTGCATTCTTATTAATTGATTTGAGCGACGAATGGTCGCTGGATCAGTTATTATGATTAGAAGAATAAACAATTAAACTGGGGAATAAATGATTGACGTGTGAATCGCAAAAAAGAATGCAAAAATAGAAAATAGATGTAAACATTCTTTTGGATTTGGATAAACAAATAATTAGATGGAAATATTAGGTTGGTCTGAGAAACGTAACTAGGTGACGTAAGAGAACACGCGATGTAGGTAGTTTCGAAGAGATTTAGAGAGTTGAGGATTAACCTCCAGAGACGACAGACGTCCAGACAAAGGTGAACAGACAGCTAGGAGCCGACTGTAAGAATAGAAAATGTAGAAACTGCAGATTCTGCCAAAATCATTTGAGACAACTGTAATAAATTTATATTATACAAATATAAAGAGTTGCTTTAATCAGTTCACAAATAATAACACATGTCTACATTAGATGGATGATCGCTTCATGGTTCGTCACGGAGCAGCGGGAAGATACAGACGAACTCTTCAAGAAAACAACAGGTATGAAGCATATATTATTATTCTTACATATGAACTGTAAAAATATCCCGTGTGATGTCTGATACAACATGACTCGGTTTACACGTCAATATCATGCCCCCTGCCTAACAACATACATACGATTTATACGTTTATTACCTGTCTGTTAAAAGAACAATATCTTACATCCACTAGATAACACATGCCACGTTTGAATATAGCATCTCCTCCAATATAAACCAATATACAGCACTAGTAAGTCTTGTCCGGAAGTGCACACTAAGTTTGTTATTCCGGTTTGCTAACCGCTTAAGCGGCGTTGACACACAGGTGATGCGGATTCGATCGTTGCATTGGAGTTGAGGAAAGTATTATTATTATACTGTTTACACAATCAGGTTTCGTCTTCCCTTGTATTTCTCAGTATATAAGTCTGCCTGTGATCGAGGTTTAAAAAGGAAACGGAAGCTTGAAAGTTGTCTAAAATTTATATTTCCAACCATAAATCAACCATGGTATTAATACTACAATGTCATGTTTTAAGTTGGTTTAACACGTAACAGCATCTGAGTGATTTTCTGTTTCGTATCTGTGATTTTACTAAACTAAGCACTCATCGGTGTATTAACGAAAACTGTACCATTTATTCCACAAGTCCAGATTTATTTATGTAAATTTAGTACGTAGGTGAGTTTCTGCGTAGAAGAACAATTTTAAATATTAAATTATAATTGGAAATCATAGAACCTGAAAGGTGTGTAATATTTAATTTACTGTAATAACGGTGTAGAGAACAACAGCAATAAATGCCAACGGTTAGTGTGTAACTTATATAGGCGTTCAGAGCCGGAACCTGACTCGTACAGAAAATAAGAAAATAAATGCAAATTTATGCGACATCGTGGTTCGATGCGGCAGTACAAAAATACGTTTTTCTTTTTCTTGTTTGTCATTGCAGAGCAGTGACATTTTTTTTGTCTCGAGCACGTGAAGTTACTGTCAGTTGCGAAAAAGACGAAAAGAGGATTGCTACGACGAGGGGACGAAAAAAGAATTCCGAACCCGGGCTTTTTTTCTGTTTCACTGCTTTTAGAAGAAACCAGCGTTTCCTCGTGAAAGCGGGATGATCACAATTTCTAAATCGTTTGCTCTCAAATTTAACGAATTTACGTTGCAAAAAAAAAAAAATAAATAAAAGATAAAATCTCCGGGGGGGGGGCGGAAACAACATAGACAACCTTACATTTACGTTTGTTTAATCCCAATTGTGAAAAACAAAATACCTCTGGTCATACGAAATCGTAAAATAGGTATTAAGCATTCATTAATAATTCTTCACAATTTCCTTTTTATTTAAAGATTTTGTACAGGATTTAAAATTCATATTTTCTACAATATTTCAAAATTGTATTTATTTATTTATTATAAAATGGCACAGATGAGTCAACATGAGACACATGCTTAAAATAAATTTTCATAGAAAAGCTTACTTGGGCTAATGTCAAGTTCCTGTGTTTCTTGACGGCGTAGACATAGAAAAGTAGGAGATAGGTTAAATTCACGCGGTGAAGAATGGGGTCGTACGAGGACTTATGGAATAGGAGGTAATATTGGAAGTACTTCCTCTGTAGGTAATAGCGATGATGAGATGATTATGTCGCTCCTAAGAATGAATGTAATGTTTTAATATTAGGAATTAATGTGTCTAAGATGTCATTCCATAGTTTAATAAGGTAATTGCTAATAGTGTTAACATAATAAATTTGTATGTGCCATCTGTTGATGTGTAAATCTACTGTATTTTGGTCCAGAGGGGAAACCCGCGCCTCTTTAGTTATAGATAGGGATAAAATATTCATTCATACCTTGTTGGGTAATGTTTTATTTTTTATTTTTACCGTTAGACTTTACATGTAATTATTATCATTCAGTTTGTGTGCACGACTTTAGGCGCTTAGGCCTCTGTCCTCTTAATTAAAACGATGTGCGGGCATGTGTAAGCTGACGTATCTGTCAGTCCTTCAATGTTTCCTGTATCCGAGATCTTCACCTCGCGGACATTTGGAACACCATGACTGAGTTTAGTCACAGTATTTTTTTTCTTTCGTTTCTTAATATTTTCAAAGTAATACGTAAATATTGGCCAAAATTTCGAAATTGGATATACTTATAGGCTACCAATTATCTAATACTGTTAAACTATTACTCCTTTTTATGTAGACAATCCTTTTCTCTAAATATATATTTTTTTTATTTTGTAAAGAAATGAGACAAAGACATCCCTGTATCCTGTTTTATTTATTTATTCTAAGATTAGATGGATACATATTAATACTAAACCAAGGATTTAAAGTTTTCGAATGCGTGTGTTGTGTGTTTTAGAAAGTTCCCATTACACATTTAGTTACTTCAAATATTTTTAAAAACTTATGAGCACAAAAAAATAGAACTCTATTTGATGACAAAATAGAAATAGTTGTAACTTATTAAATATAAAATAATAATTCAGTTTGGAGAAACCAAATATAAATTTCAATTACAATTGTTAATATTTCGTCTCTGACTTAAATCCAAAAGTGTCACCATATTTACCATCAAGTACGACTCTTGTTCACATATAAATGCCGACTTTAAAAAAACAAAACATTTCGATATGCTGTCAACGAATATCGCAAAAAAGGGGTTAAGTTTACCAGCTATAGAAACATCTTTTATCTAAATTAAAATTAATGTAATCCCTGACAGCCATTTTTTTCACAAGCGACGAACTATTAATGCGCATCCGTAACGGATTTCGGAAAAACACCCCCAACCTCATGTTAAAAAACAGCTTTCAGAAAAAAAAATACATTAGTTGGTTGGAGGTAAAAAATATTTGCTTTGGCGTGTGCTTTGTTTTAACTGCTCGGTTTCAGAAAACAAAACGACACTGGATTACGTTAGCTTTTACATCGAATATCGTATGTTTTTGTATCTAGTATACGACTTATCAGATCCAAATTTAACTGTAATATTCGTTGTAAGCATATTCGAAAACCTTGTATAACGGACATTCTGAATGTGAGCGGTGAATTATAGATAATGCACACATTTACCCATCTTTTTCGGGGGGGGTAATTATCCGATATTTCAACAAATATGATACATTTGGAATTCGTTTCTCGTAATATCAGTTGTAAGAAAAAAGTACATATCTAAACATAAAATATGGCTCAGCATCACTTTTCTGGTCACCCAGTCTGTTACGTAGGTTATATGCACCGTGCTTCCTAACTGTAATATTTCTAACCCAAAATATCTGAGAAGCATTAGACCTTTCTCAGCGAAGATATTCTGTATAGACTCCAGCAAAACAACTCTCATGAAAATAGCACTCTTTAACATTTCTTCTTAAATGAATCTTCTCAATTTAGAAGGAAAACGCATTTCAGAATATGGGTTGCTATCACATCCAAGGAATGACCAAGCTAATCACATGGCGCTATTCATAAAACTTCATTCAACTTGTATGAGCTATCGTGTGTGTGACAATGAGTCAAAACTTATAAATGCGCAACAAAATGTATAGGAATTGATTGTCAGTAGAGTA
>NC_136501.1:105122739-105125239 GCF_053919585.1 Euprymna scolopes | reverse complement strand
TGCAAAGTTTAGGGTGAAGAAATTCATGTTTTTAGCCAATTGTTCGGTAGTTGTCGTGGAAAAGGTCGGGCTTCTAAAACGATACTAATCTTGTGAATATCCGTCGCTTCTATCAAAGTGTTAGGCCGCCAGGCACACATACATACATATGTTTATATATTGGTAGCTCAAATTCTCGATCCAAACCGATTAAAAAGCTTGCCCTTTCTTTGAATACACTTTATGTAATGTTTCAAATGTTTAGACCAGACATTGTCTGAGTAACTGGTATGGACCGCAGTGGTCATATTTGTTTTTAAATTTGACCTCTATTATGACCCTTAAAATTTATTGTTTTGGGCTCAAATCAAGTTATCAAGTTAGATCCATGTCCAAGCAACCTATATCTAAAATTTCAACTGCGTAGACCAAAAATTGTCGGAGGAGTTTGGTAGAGATCTCAAAGATCAAATCGTTGAACGTTGACCCCTTAATCCCCAAATTTCTGGCAAAAAAACGATCACGTTGATTTTCCCAAATCTCAGTACTCTATATATCAAATTTCGAGTCTGTAGACTACAAATTGGCAGAGTTATTGCGTAGGGAAATGTGCACAGACACACAGACACGTTCACTTATATATATTCACATGACTTGGATGCATTAGATTGAATCAAAACCGAAATAATATATATATATATATATATATATATATATATATATATATATATATATATACACCTTGAGTTCCTTCAGCCATAATCACAACCCAAACTTATAAAGAATTCTTGATAAAATTATTTATATAAATTAGATGACTGGCGTACTATCAATTATTATCGAAACGGAAACAAAACATATGAAAACTTATTGGTAACATTATTTATTATGACAAAAAGTACATAACAATTAAACGATTCACATGTAAGAGTGATGCAGAAAAAAACACACACACACGCTATATATAATATCAAGAAGAGAGAAACTATCAACAAATAAAAAAGAAAAACAAGATACATTCTAATATATATATTTTTAATGTACATAAATATAGATTCAGAGTCGTACTTTTCAGACATGCACCCGAAGATTTTGGAAACCATTCACGTTCGTTTTAAGAGGCCATCTTTTAAAGAGAAAATGTGTGGCTCTTATGTTTGAACGTGATTTGTTTCTCGGATATTCTAATATTGGACATTGATCACAGGTGGCTTTATTGTTCGTAAATATTGTCCCACAGTTTTTTCTCTTCTTTTATACACTAAAAAGCTACTTGTTTTTAAACTACCTTTTCCCTCGTACTTTCTCTTAATGTATAATAGATAAGCATCTTTCAATCCTGCTCTAGTAGAGTGGGAACGAAACCGGTCAGCTGGATTCCTATTTTCCTGTACAAGTTCTAATAATTAACATAAATAAAACGTGTTTTCCATTGTATTTGCCATATATACAAACCCTGCGATATTGAAAACTTGAATAATATGAATCGAAGGTAGTACAGTAGAAGGAAGAGAAAAACATATAAAATAATTTAATAAACTCAACAGTAAAAATCGATGGTAACGTCCAATGCTGCCACGACGAAGTTCGTTTCCTTTAATAATTAAATGAAACCTTACTAATTACCAATAGCTATGGCTAGATATACGTGACCTGAAAGCACTTTGTTCAAACTCCTTGGCTTAACTTTCACAGGAAACACGATTTGGAATATACATCAAGAGCATTGCCAAGGCTGCGGCAAAGAATGTGGGCTCTCTATACCGTGCTAGAAATTCCTTACGCCTGAAAGTATATTTTACCTCTACAAAACCACCATTCGCCCATGTATGTAGTACTGCTGTCACATTTGGGTTGGTGCATCTGCTATTAGTCTCTCGTTTTTGGACAGGGCCCAAAATAGTCGCCAGCCTAACAGGTTCCGAACTGTCATCAAGGCTTTAGCTCCTGTCCCATCGACGGAATGTCATCCATCTGCCTGTTTTACAAGTGTTTCAATGGACGATTCTCTGAGGAGCTACTAGACATTGTACCACCTCGACGAAAATAACCCTGACAAATCCGACAAGCAGCGACGTCCCACCCTTTACAGAAGTGTTCCCTATATTTAAGAAAGCCTTCTACTATAATAGCTTCTTCTCCAGAACTGCTAGACGTTGGAATTCTCTTCCAGGTTCCGTATTCCCACACTGTACTGACATGCAGAAGTTCAAGTGTGATGTGAACAAACAGCTTGCTGCTAAACTCCCTACATGATACCCCTGCAACTTAGGTCCCTGATAGTAGCCACCCTCATCAAAGTGGCAATGAGCTTTGTTTGGGGTGAAAATGTAATTAAAAAAAGTAGAATATAAATTGCAGTGTATTCTTGATTACGTTGCAGTATAAAAACAGTTCAAGCTTCCTCCCGGTGCACGCCGTTGTATTTCTAATTAGAGCAGGTAATTAATACATGTGAATGAAAACTTCACCAATTGAGATGACAATAAAATATGTGAGCTTTAAAAATTCGTTAAGTGTT
>NC_136501.1:105112739-105115239 GCF_053919585.1 Euprymna scolopes | reverse complement strand
GAGAGAGAGAAAGAGAATATACATATATATATATATAGAGAGAGAGAAAGAGAATATACATAGAGAGAGAGAGAGAGAAAGAGAATATACATATATATATAGAGAGAGAGAGAGAAAGAGAATATACATATAGAGAGAGAGAGAGATATAGAAAGAGAGATATATATAGCAGGAGAATATATATATAGAAGGATATATAGATAGAGAATATATATATAGAGAGAGAGACAGATATAGAAAGAATATATATATATATATATATATATATATAGAGAGAGAGAGAGAGATATAGAAAGAATATATATATATAGAGAGAGAGAGATATAGAAAGAATATATATATAGAGAGAGAGATAGAAAGAGAATATAAATATATATAGAGAGAGGGATAGAAAGAGAATATATATATATAGAGAGAGAGAGATAAAAGAGAATATATATATATATATATATAGAGAGAGAGAGATAAAAAGAGAATATATATATATATATACAGAGAGAGAGATAGAAAGAGAATATATATATATATATAGAGAGAGAGAGAGATAAAAAGAGAATATATATATATAGAGAGAGAGAGAGAGATAGAAAGAGAATATATATATAGAGAGAGAGATAGAAAGAGAATATATATAGAGAGAGAGAGAGATAGAAAGATAATATATATATAGAGAGAGAGATGAAAGAGAATATATATAGAGAGAGATTTAGAAAGAGAATATATATAGAGAGAGAGATAGAAAGAGAATATATATATAGAGAGAGATAGAAAGAGAATATATATATAGAGAGAGATAGAACAGTCATATATATATATAGAGAGAGATAGAAAGAGAATATATATAAAGAGAGAGAGAGATAGAAAGAGAATATATATAGAGAGAGAGATAGAAAGAGAATATATATATATATAGAGAGAGAGATAGAAAGAGAATATATATATATATAGAGAGAGAGATAGAAAGAGAATATATATATATATATATATACAGAGAGAGATAGAAAGAGAATATATATATATATATATAGAGAGAGAGAGAGAGAGAGATAAAAAGAGAATATATATATATAGAGAGAGAGCGAGAGAAAGAAAGAGAATATATATATAGAGAGAGAGATAGAAACAGAATATATATATATAGAGAGAGAGATAGAAAGATAATATATATATATAGAGAGAGATGAAAGAGAATATATATAGAGAGAGATTTAGAAAGAGAATATATATAGAGAGAGAGATAGAAAGAGAATATATATATAGAGAGAGATAGAAAGAGAATATATATATATAGAGAGAGATAGAACAGTCATATATATAGAGAGAGAGATAGAAAGAGAATATATATATAGAGAGAGAGATAGAAAGAGAATATATATAGAGAGAGAGATAGAAAGAGAATATATATATATATAGAGAGAGAGATAGAAAGAGAATATATATATATATAGAGAGAGAGATAGAAAGAGAATATATATATATAGAGAGAGAGAGATAGAAAGAGAATATATATATAGAGAGAGAGAGATATAGAAAGAGAATATATATATATATATATATATATATATAGACATATATAAAGAGAGTATATATATATATATAGAAAGAGAATATATATATATATATATAGAAAGAGAATATATATATAAATATATATATATATATATATATATATATAGAAAGAGAATATATATATATATATAGAAAGAGAATATATATATATATATATAGAAAGAGAATATATATATATATATAGAAAGAGAATATATATATATATATATATATATATATAAAGAGAATATATATATATATATATATAGAAAGAGAATATATATGTATATATATATAGAAAGAGAATATATATATATATGTATATATATATAGAAAGAGAATACATATAGATGTATATATATATAGAAAGAGAATATATATAGATGTATATATATATAGAAAGAGAATATATATAGATGTATATATATATAGAAAGAGAATATATATATATGTATATATATAGAAAGAGAAAATATATATATGTATATATATATAGAAAGAGAATATATATATATGTATATATATATAGAAAGAGAATATATATATATGTATATATATATAGAAAGAGAATATATATATATGTATATATATATAGAAAGAGAATATATATATATGTATATATATATAGAAAGAGAATATATATATATGTATATATATATAGAAAGAGAATATATATATATGTATATATATATAGAAAGAGAATATATATATATGTATATATATATATATAGAAAGAGAATATATATATATGTATATATATATATATAGAAAGAGAATATATATATGTATATATATATAGAAAGAGAATATATATATATGTATATATATATATAGAAAGAGAATATATATATATATGTATATATATATAGAAAGAGAATATATATATATGTATATATATATAGAAAGAGAATATATATATGTATATATATATAGAAAGAGAATATATATATGT
>NC_136501.1:105075239-105110239 GCF_053919585.1 Euprymna scolopes | reverse complement strand
GAATATATATATAGAGAGAGAGAGAATATATATATATATAGAGAGAGAATATATATATATATAGAGAGAGACTGAAAGAAAAAATATATATAGAATATATATAGAGAGAGAGAGAGAAAGAAAAAAATATATAGAATATATATATATATATATATAGAGAGAGAGAGAAAGAAAAAAATATATAGAATATATATATATATAGAGAGAGAGAGAGAGAAAGAAAAAAATATAGAGAGAAAAAAATAAATATCTAGAGAGAAAAATATATAAACATATATAGAGAAAAATATATATAGAGAGAGTTGGAAATATATATATATATATATATATATATATATATATTTATATATATATATATTTATATAGGGAGCGAAAGAGGGAGAGAAAGAGGGAAACGTATATATATAGAGAGAAAAAAATGCTCTGCCGAGGTTGCTCCAGTTCTTTCCAAACTTTACAATAAATGCTTTAACGAATCTTGTTTTCCCGATTGCTGGAAAACCGCCTCTGTGGTACCAGTCTTCAAGAATTCTGGCCCACTAAATTATCGCCCCATTAGCTCCCTCCCGCTTTTCGCCAAAATATTTGAGTCCTTAGTTAATCAAGCCCTAGTCCAGCACCTAACAGCTGCTAAACCCCTGACTGACAAACAATATCGATTCAGGCAAGCCCGTTCAACAGCAGATATCTTAACAATAGTTTCTGAACGTATATACCGTTCATTGGATAAAACAGGGGAGGGTAGAGCGGTGGCCTTGACATATCTAAGGCTTTTGACAGGGTATAGCACGATGGTCTTCTAAGGAAAATTGATCATATGGAATCACTGGAAGAATTCATAATGTAATTAAATCCTTCTTAATAATAGAATAATCACAGTTGTCCTCGACGGACATACATCCAAACAATATGACATAAATGCGGGTGTACCTCAGGGGTCTATCCTTGGACCTCTATTATTCCTGATATTCATAAACGACCTCCCTGATAATATTGTTTCGGAGATGGGTATATTTGCCGATGACACCACTCTCTATAACAGATATGAGGGGAAAACAAATGAACACATATCCAAGGAAATGGCAGAAACACTAGAGGACGACCTCTAATCCGTAGTGGAATGGGGACAAAAATGGTTGGTCACATTCAATGCTGCTAAGACTAAGCTTGTTTCCTTCAATAACTACAAGACACCTTCTTTACCTCCAATAGCAATGGCCAAGAACACATTGCCTGAAAGTACTTCTTTTAAACTCCTCGGCCTTACGTTTACAGGGAATATGAACTTGAATAGATACATTGAGAGCATTGCCAAGGCTGCTGCAAGGAAGGTTGGCTCCCCCTACCGTGCTAGAAAACTACTTACGCCTGACAGTATCCTATACCTCTATAAGGCAACCATTCGCCCATGTATGGAGTAATGTTGTCACATCTCGGCTGGTGCATTTGCTGCTTGTCTCTCGCTCCTGGACAGGGTTCAAAAAAGAGTCGCCAACCTGTTAGGTCCTAAACTGTCATCTAGGCTTCAACCTCTGTCCCATCGACGAGATGTTGCATCCCTCTGCCTGTTCTACAAATACTTTAATGGTGAATGCTCTGACGAACTGCAAACACTTGTACCTCCCCGACGTAACTACCCCCGACAAACCCGACATGCTACTAAGTCTCATCCCTTTACAGTAGAGATCCCTAGGTGCAAGAAAGCCTTTTACTCCAATAGTTTCTTCCCCAGAACTGCGGGTCTTCGGAACTCCCTTCCGGGATTCTGCTTTCCCAACTGCAATGATATGCAGAAGTTCAAGTGTAATGTTAACAAACATCTTCATACTCTTCTCCCCTCATAATGACCCCGCTAATTAATTCCCTAATAGTAGCCCCCTGCTTCAAAGTGGCACTGTGCCTTGTTTGGGGTGAAAATTGAATAAAAAAATAAAAAAAAGAAAGACAGAGGGGTATTTTTATATATAGAGAGAAAGAGAGAGGGGTATATATATAGAGGGAGAGGAAGAAAGAGAAATATATCTCACATATATATATATATATATATATATATATATATATATATATATATATATATATGGAACTCTTAGTTCGTTCGCAATTAATACTCTAAAAAAACACTGGATTGATGGTTTCCACGTTTTTGTATAACATGTTTACTATATCCATGTGTGTTTTTTATATATTTCTTTTTAATTATGACATCATACTTAATTTTTCTATGATAAATAGGTTTTTTTTCTTTGTACCGATAGGCCATTTTTTTATTTAGGGATAATTATTTATTACTGCTTCTTGTCTTGTTACCAGTGTTTCCAATTTAGCTGTTTTCCCGCTAGATCTTGAGATTTCGTTTGCCATCTAGCGGGGAATTCTAAAAAATCTGGAGATATTTGGCTCCCATGCACCCGCAATTTTTGATTAAAAATAAAGAAAAGCGCTTGAAAATACTTTGAAACATAAAATAAAGTCATTCATGTTAGTAACAAAAAGTAGCATTTATTGCCTTTGGTAACAATTATTTATTGTTTATTGGTTTTGTTTTTCACCTTTTATTTCGTCTAACCAGTCTTTAATCTCGGTATAAAATGTTTCCAAGTACATTTTGCTTATAAATCTCGATAAAACTTGCTGAGTATGCGCTGTTTTACGGTTGTTATAAAAATGGAACGGACACTTAAATTACGCTTCGTTTTTATCTTTCTTAATTTTTAAAACTAAATCAACATTTTATTTCTTTTTTTTTTTTGCATAATTAATGATGGAAGTATTAATTTGTTTATTTTCTGAGCATGTGTTTATAAATAATAATTTGTACATTCTCTTGAAAAAAAGAATAAAACCTTTCTCTACTTTCACATAATTATTTACAGTGGTCATGTAAAGCATTCATCTGTTCTTTTATAATAACATTTCCCTTTTCAAAGAGAAACGTTTACTGCTAAATTTCTTTTACAAATGTGCAAGTTTTCCTGAAAAAAAAAAAAATTCACCTAACAATTTATGGTAAAAAATTAATCTTTTTTTGGGGGGGAGGGGAAATAACTACTTTTATTGATTTAAAAAAAAATTGCAAAAAATAATAAAAGTACATAAACTAACAAAACGCATTTTTTCTTGAGGAATGTGTTCCATTTTAACAAACTGAGCCACAGCAACGCGTGGCCGGATACAGCTAGTATTTATATATAGAGAGAGACAGAGAGAAATATAAAGAATAATACGTGGGTATATATATATATATATATATATATATATATATATATATATATATATATATATATATATATATGCTAAATTAAAATATATCAAAAAATATTAATATAATAGAGTATAATAACATTCTCAAATAGTATAGTCATGTTAAAATGCAATGAATGTTGTGTATTATTTGTCTGCGATGGCACAAACTATTCTACATAAAATATAAACCAGGAAGACAAAACAATGAAATATGTATTCATATATATATATATATATATATATTATATACTTGTAATCCACATACAGTACTGTTTCGTTGTATCACAACATATCATTACGACTAGACAAATAACTTTTCCTCGCTGTGGATCGAACGTTCAAGCGTCGCCTTGACAGTTGGCTGCTCTAACCATCGGGCTACGAATCAGTGCCGTAAGTATTTCTCTCCTCGATTGTGCATTACACCCATGCTCGCCCGTCACAGAATGTGCTAAAACCATCATTTGTTTACAAAGAAATAAATAGTGGCCTTTGCTTAATTGCTTATATACGCGTCGGTTGAAAGTATAGTTACAAAGTGCTCAACCCAAAGAGGGGGGTAATTATTACCGTTTTATCTGCTTAGTTACACATGTTTCGTTACCGAAATATATATACTCTGCTGTAGTATTGAACACTTTCTTCAGTGTTTTTACTAATTGCCATTTTTACTAAATATATGTATTTGTGTGTGTGTTTAAAGACTTTTACAGTTATATTTCATTTTTCATATACTAATCGTTCATTTAGGAAGCTCAATATACTTACAGAGCATATAACAAACAAACGATAGACGTCTATATAAAAAATTTCATGATGTTGACCATTCATTTTTTTAATTATGATGATATTTAAAATTCTTGACAGAATCTGTTTCATAGCGCAAAATGATTCATTTAGTTATTATATCAATCAATGGGTATATTTTGATTTTACACCATACAAATATATTGCAATGACCAATCCCCACCAAAGTAAATAGCAGAGTAATAATATTGAATAATACAGTAATTTATAAAATGTATTTTGTCTATAGATGTTTTTCTTTTTTATCGTGTTTGGTTAAATTGTAGCTAAATTAACATTACGTATCTATGAAATGTAGCTAAAATGCTGGCCCATATCTAGTAATGAATTTAACTCTTAATATTGGTAAGATTTTACTAACATCAGATGAACTGAATTTTCAACATATATTTTGACTCATTAGAATCCCACTAAATCTAAAACGTTTTTTTTTCGTCATTTATTTATTTTTTTATTGGAAGTCATCACTTACCAAAGCCCCGAAGGTCACTCGAGGTAAAAGTTAAGGATTGTAAGGTTAATGTTAAAAATTGGGTAGAATTTAATTAATTATTAGGATGGCTCAACAAGAACCTGTTTACGTCGGATATTGAAGGGTACAGCGTTGTATTAAGCCGGCAACAGGACCAGCGGCACAGTGCTCTACAGGTATTAGAGCTAGAATTTTTGTTCATGAAATCTGCGTTTAGATATAGGCAGAGCTAGTGAGGGGAAATCGTATATTGTTGTTGTAGCTCGTTGAGTGTTTTTTATATTTTGCAACTTTGGGTAGGTAGACTACAAGATGGAGTTAAGGCGGTGACTTTCCATGAAAATTCTTGTCTGCAAAGGCAAATTTATCCAACTGTAAGTTTTATAAACGTATAAGATAATTATATATATATATATATATCCATGTGTATCAGTATGTATGTGTATATTAACTACTTATGTGATAGTTATTAATGTAGTATTAATATTATATAAGAGCAATAAAATTGTACACTAATAATTTGACACATTATAAGCACTGGGTGTTTTTTCGGTCCCCTCGACAAAAGGATGGTGGACCTGTAACTTTACAGTTGTACGTTCGTCCGTTCGTACTTTTCTCAATAATTACAACTTGGAGTTTTGGACATTTTGCACAGCATTAAACAGGATATGAGTAAAAATGTAACACAACTGATTTTCCGGAAAAAAACACCGGTTGCCCCCTCTAGAGATGCCTTATGGGTTAAAATAGGTAAAGTCGCCTGCCATGAACATATTTCGTGTGTATATATATATATATATATATATATATATATATATATATATATATATATATATATCCATATAATTATAAAACTCAAATGACCTTGTAACGGGTGTTGTAACCCAACATCCGGTTTACGACTTCCGGTTTCGCATGCGTACATAAACAAATAATCAACGCGACAATAAAATGTATTGTTATACTTTGTACGTTTTCAGCGTCCCAATTGTTTTTTTTTTGCGTTTAAACTATCCAGATAAACAATTAATACTTTCTGCATTTTCTACGTCGTTCATTTCCCTATTAGGTTTACGTTATTTTAAAGCAATTGTCTTAGAAATACATCTACTTTATCCCGTTGACAACCATGAGCGCATTTTACAACGGCGATTTACCCACCGCCTTCATTTTTCTAAAAAATAATTAGCTCTTGTTTATAAACCTTTTTTCCAAAACATCTATAATGTTCTTCCACACTACCAATATAAATAATCCCAAAATCTGTTTGTTTTTTTTTATTTTGCGTTACAAATAGTCAACGCGACATTAAAACGTATTGGTTTACTGGCTACGTTTTCAGCGCCCCAATTTTTTTTTTCGCGTTTAACTTAAAATATATATAAAAATTTGAGTTTTACCTTAAGTATTATGGTATCGGTTCAGTTCACATTTACGTATAAGTATGGCAAACCATTTATAATTCAATGGCGGTAATTTTTTTTTCAAAAATATACAGTTATAAATAGAAGGACTCAGAAATCTTTCTAAATTATTTTCTCATTTTCATTCACTTTCAAGGAACTGTTTCTGTTATGCTATAAAAAATATTTTCCTGGCGTCACAAGTATCACGCTCATAAATTACGTCCATAGTTAATATAACATACTGACCAAACGGGTCATGAGTAGTCTAGTATATGTTGTAATTTTGAAATACTTGAAAACATCTATCAATCTCTTTCTCTCTCTCTCTCTCTATATATATATATATTATTATTATTATTATTTTTATTTATTTATTATGTTTTAAACAGTAATCTACAAACCCTAGATTAATTTTAACAGTATGTATCGCTTGAAAAAACAAAAATAACAAATCTAAATTTATAAGCGATGAATATAAACAGTAAAATTAATCGAGGGTTTGTGGCCTAACGGTTAAGGCACCCGACAGTGGTAAACATGGTCTGAGGTTCGATCCCTAGAAACAGTTGAACTACGCTGACGAGAGGTAACGACCTCGAAACCCGCGTGTACGTAGATTACTGTTTTAAAAATAATAAATAAATAAAAATGTTATATACGCCCAAACAAATTAAAATGGCGACTTTATAAGTACATAAAAAATGAGCTTCGAGGCTAGCAAATATTAACCGTATCTATCGCTTGAAAAAACAACAATAACAAATCTCTCTCTCTCTCTCTCTCTCTCTCTCTATATATATATATATATATATATATATATATATATATGAAAATACCGAAAAGATATTCAAACTTAAGTATTTTTTAACTCAATCTTTTAATTTGCAGTGAAGTTAAAGAGTAATAATAATAATAATAATAATACTAATAATAATAAAATTTCATTTATTTATGTCTTTATTGACACGCCCAATAATACTTTTAATATTTCTGTATATAAAAAAAAACACGGAACATAAATTCCAGCATTCATAACATTAAATGTGAGTGCCCAAAAAGTAAAAAAATAGCCATAATATAAAATATATTATATCACGCTAAAATGATAACATCCACAACA
This sequence comes from Euprymna scolopes, assembly GCF_053919585.1. NCBI lineage: Eukaryota > Metazoa > Mollusca > Cephalopoda > Sepiida > Sepiolidae > Euprymna > Euprymna scolopes. Next base: position 105,103,188 of record NC_136501.1, on the reverse strand, counting down.
AAAAACATTACTAATTGAAATTCAAAAAAAAAAACATTTAGCAAGTACTCAATAATTATTTTCCTAATTACATTGTTGATGAACAAATAAAAAGAATGCGACAATCCCTTGACAGCCCTAATAATAATATTAGCCGAAACAGCAATGCAAATCCCATTATTATACTTTATCAAAATCAAATGAGACCTAACTTCAGAATCGAAGGAAACACACCGTTTGGCAGTAAAAAGTAAATTTATTATCTACTACAAGCAATTTAGAATACAAAACCTTGTGATAAGAAACAACTCCTCACCGGCTGTAAAAACGTTGGAACAAATAAATGTAGCGTACAAATTGAAATGCTGTATGGGGGAATGTAACTCCGAAAACATTACATACATTGGGCATACAACGACAAGGTTGTCCCGGCGAATAACCATGCATTTAAATAATGCTACTTCTGTATAAAACATTTGATAAAAGAATATAACTGCCCCACCTCCAATCTTAGAAAGGTCCTTGTAAACAACATAAAATCTTATATGAAAATAATATAAAAAAATATATTTAAAAAATGCTTCAAGCGTCATATTTTAGAATCCTTCAAACTATTATAAATTATATCGCATTCGAGAAAAGCAGTTACGTTCTAAAATGTCTTGCGTAGTTTGTATTGGGTGGACTTTTTTTTACATAGGCATAACAACTTATCAAGGCCAAGAGGCCACTCAAGGATAAGGGTTAAAGAGTGTACAGTAGAAATTGGACAATATAATAATTATTAGTAATGAAAATTTGGTAAAGTTGATAACTTATATAGAACGGCTCATCAAGAACTTATTTACGTTAGACTTGAACACAACCATGTTGTAGTCAGCCGGAAAGCAGGAAAACGGAAGACAATTCCACTGGCGTGCAGTTCTAAGAAAGAAGCTTTGTTCATGGAATCTACGTTTAGGTTTAGGCACAGATAAAGAGTGGGGGAATTATTGATAGTGTTTACAGCTAGACGAGTGTTTCTTGTGAAAGTTTGGTGAGGGGGGCATAGACTGAAGCTCAGTTGAACACCTTCCATGAAAATAACGATACATCAGAGACAAACTCGGAACATCTCTTCTGTGAGATAGAGGTTGCAAGGAAGAGAAAAGGACATCTCCTACGAGGCTACGAAGTCTATTTTGAACTCCATCAAGGCAGGACAAGTCCTTTCTAGCAGCTCCTGCCCAGATGTGGCAACAATATTCCATCCTGGGACGTACCTGGCTCTTATATAGATTGAGAATAGCATCAGTAGTGAAATATTTACCGGATCGATAGAAAGATCCCACCATTTTTCCAGCAGCCTTGGCAACAGATTTGATGTACGTGTTCCATTTAAGATCAGGAGTAAAGGTCAAGCCCAGAAGCTTGTCAAAACTATAAGACTTTGTTAAAGGTATCCACGAACTTGCTGATTTTAATACTCGAATTTTTAATCGACCCATATGTTTAATTGACTTTTCGTCGACTCTATATATTTTAACTTATTGCCGTTTACCGTATATTTTAGTTTTCACTTTTAATTCTCATGTTCGCTTCTTCAGACTTTTACATAAACACTTGATGATTCGTGGCTGAACTGAAAGCGCTCGTGACAGCAACAGCTATGGGACATTTATTAATATTTTTTTTATTTTGATACAAACAATCGAATAAAAAATCAATAATAAATGTCTCGTTGCATTTCATATTTGCTTAAATGAAAATAAAAATGCTTCCTAAATATACCAATATATATATATATATATATATATATATATATATATATATATATATACGTACATATTATGTGCATGAACGTATACCTATAGTCATGCATGTTTCTACTTTAAGCCGTAGTCAACAAAGGTAAGGATCAAACACATGACACCAGTATGCACAGTCTGATACTGTCCAAGTTCACCACGATTGATTATAACTTGAATGTCCGATTTTTTATCGCTTTTCAAATAAAGATTTGTCGTGAGCGTTTTTTTTTTTTTGTTTTTCAGCGGTATTAACACCTTCGAAACGCTGTTATTTTCACTATCGCAGCATATATATAATTCTCTCTCTCTCTCTCTCTCTCTCTATATATATATATATATATATATATATATGTGTGTGTATATATATGTGTGTGTGTATATATATGTGGGTGTATATATATATATATATATGTGTGTGTATATATATATGGGTGTGGGTGTGTGTATATATGGGTATATATATATGTGTATATATATGTGTGTGTATATATGTGTGGGTGTATATATATATGTGTGTGTATGTGTGTGTATATATATGTGTATATATATATATATATATATATATATTGCTAACAATCTATAAATCGGGCCACACTCTGTATTTACATTAGAGATTCTCATGGTTTATTATTCGGAAGAATATCAATATGTATGTAACTCTTTTGCAAGCACTTCGTGGCTCAAAAAGTATAATTGCATTTACATTACTTGTCTGCTCCTCAGCGACCTTAATAAATATGCCCCCCCCCAAGTAATATGAATAAAGTTATGTGAGCGAATCCATTTGGTATTAAACGATTATTAAGTCATTTCAAAAAGCTCTATAATTATGTAATTTTTCGTATCATCCGTATTTAAGTTTACTACGAGCGGGACATAAATATTATCCTCATTCAAAAATTGAATTTGGATTAACTCTATTATTCTGGTAAGAAGGTTAAGGAGAAGTTTAATGGTAAACACCTGTGTTGACGGTGGGGAAAATACTAGTTTGCATATAGTACCCCATTTTTCATCAAATCACGTGCTATAATATTTAGAACCGTGAAGAATTAATGGTCGCATGGAGTACTTTAAACAAAGATATTAATTTTACACACACACACACACACACATATATATATATATATATATATATATATATATAACATAGAGCTCACGAACTAATGGATATACTTCTCATGGTGGTATAGTAATAGATTAGACATGCATAGAAACAATAGATACACGACATTGTTGAATGAACCGGAGAAATCGATATATTAAGCATTAAGCAAGACCAAAAGAGATGGGGACAACTCGTGCTAATTTGAGCATAAACTGCCTCAAATGACGCAGAAATTGTTACCGAACCCATATACTTTAATTGCATGCATTTATTAACTTATATGACATACTAAACACGCAGGAGTCGGCTGTTCATGCAGATGCAAACGAGTAAATGACAGTTTTTATATTCAATCTATAATAGTCATTGAAATAGAAGAGAGAGGGATACAAACATGGAAGAACGTGTAAATCGTAAATGAAGACACATATTCTGCATGTATTCACAAAATCGTAAGACATACTAAACAATCATGACTTGGCTGTACCTTTTTGTGGAGGCTGAGAAGCAGTTAAAATCCCTGCGTCCTTGGTTAATCTCTAATATTTCTTAGTTGCACTTGGTTTCCCCTTATCACTGTACTCCACTTTCGTCGAAGTGTCGTTCTGTAATTACGAATCATTTCAATCCCTATAAATTCCGTGTTGACGGAAGCCGCATCAGCAGTTAAATGAGGCCTTTATATTCACCATCCATCATATCTCATCTTGATTGGCGAATGCTCAGATTCAGCATTAAATCTTGCAAAATACAATGAGTTCTGTTTTTTCTCATCTTTGAATTTCAATCGGATATTCTCTATCGCAGCTTAATTAAGCTCTAAATAAAAAAAAAAATCGTAATAATAAACCATTTCTCATTTTGGTTTCCTTTTATGTATCATTTTTTCCGATTTTTTTTTTTTACGAGCGCTATTTCCTTTATTTGTTATTTTTTATCGATCAATCATTGGCATGTACGGAAAGTCAGGCCGAACAGTTCCCCAACAATTGATTAAGTATGATTGGTATATGAAATTCTAAAACGGACATCGGCCGCATCTATATACCGTTGAACATAAATGTAGACATTTCTTGTTTTGCAGTCCAGATGAGTGTCGACGTTCGCTGCCATGCAATATTTCCAAATTATCTCTATTTGTCAACGTTGGTAAATGTTGTTTTTATTAAAGAACCGGTCTGTAAACTGGATTATACTATATATGACCAAATATTGGTGTGTACATAATATTCAAACCTGTGTATGCCCTTGTGGTTTCCATCTGTTTACTATTTAGCATTCATAAGTATGTTCATTTAGTATTCATAATAATAATTTCTTCTAAATTTTGATCGGCGACTCCTGTAAGTCTGGGATGATTATTAAACACTATATAAGCACCCATTTTTTAAACGGTGGGTTCCACCTAAGAGGTCATAATGACGGACGAACATATATTACATCCTCTGCAAAAATAGGGAAGTAGAGTTAATTGGTAAATTGTTCAAAAATAAAATATAATTAACAATTCAAGCTTCGATTTTTTTATTCCTGATATTCCATTTTCTATGTTTGTATCAAACGGGGTGGATTACTCCACAGATGTGAGTTCATATAGAAACGTTGATTTAATTTGAATGAAATAAAATACGCATCAAGTGCGCTGGAAAACCAGATCAAAACGTTATACTATGGAAATAAACAAATAGGTTACTTGTTTGGAATGTATATTTGTTAAAAATTCTAAACAAGTAATATATGTATTTATTTTCCTAATATTACGTTGTGAGTTGGCTTTCCAGCGCACTTGATGCCTATTTTTTTCATTCAAATTAAATCAACGTTTCTATATAAACTCACACCCTTGGTGTTATTCTCGCGTTGCCTACTCACAGTTAAAACATTTCAAAATACAACCGCTAAGATACAATGTGCGGTTCTGCAAACAGACTTTTCTGTCTTCAACTGTACAGCATCACAAGAAAGGAGAAAAAAAGAAACAAAACAACATACTGAAGATGAAGTATACCTCTGAAATATATTTATTATAAATTTCAAAGAAGTAAATTTTTTTTTTTTTATTTCCCTTATATTACGTTGTGATTTGGCTTTCAAGAACACTTGATGCGTATTTTATTTTAATCAAGTGTTATATTACTGTTTGCTGGGTCGAATTCATACACCTTAAATGTAGGAACCTTCAGCATTCCTCTTTAAATAATCGCCGATTCCAACGCTGTTTGACGTGGTTTCTGTTCGTCTTCATGTTTTCTACTTACATCGATCTTGCCGTGTCTATTACAAAAAAAAATAGGCTGCGACACGTGGCATGTTCGAATCTAGTTCATTCCAGAGCAATATATTAACTTAAAGATTTTAGCACCTGTCGTCAAATTTGAACTCAACATCAGATCAAAAGTCTCAAACTCAAATCCAACTTCTCTCTGCACTTTCCACACTGACCCCCCAAATAAAGAAGACGGCTCTTTTATAGAGAGACTCAACCACATCTCATTTGCCTACCCCTCCCCTTTTCGTCACATCACGTGATTTTCAGTCCATAATTACCAGGGGGCGGCCATTTTTATTTTCTCTTTTTTTCTTTCCTAATGCGAGCCGCAAGATGCACGAGGTAAGATTCTTTACTTTTAACCACAGCACAATTCAAATGGTCCTGTTGCTAAATAGGCATTGTTCTTCTGGAAATATTTTTATCTAGAAAGATATCGAGAAAACGGATACCGACAAGATCAATTTTAGTCATATGCAAACGCTTAGATGAAGGGTAACATTAACAGCATCAGAAACAGTGAATGTGATTTTAATGTACACGAAATAACCCTTATCCCTGAGTGGCCTTCGGGCCTTGATAAGTGTTTAACCCCATGTAAAAAAATGTATAGATTCTAAATTGGACAAAACCGCAAAGTTTATTTTAAGAATCCTTTTATACTTCCATAAGAAATGTTAACATAAGTTTTTATTTAAGCACAACTGTGTGTTTTGATCATTTGCTTTTATAGTAAAAGGTAAAGTGATTACATTATCTCTTAAATCTGGGTATGGAAGGGTCTATTTTTTTTCGAAATGTTACTGCATGTATCTAAATCCTTACACCATAATGTTATTATATCACTAGTGGTTGAATATAATTTCTCAAACTGTATGTATACTTTGATTAAAGATATAAATCTGGTTTTCTAGTCACCATAAAACTTATATGTAAGTGAGCATTTTTGATCCACAACAGGAGTGTGGATCTTATACATCTTCACTCTTGTCCGTTCGTACGTTCGCCGGTTCGTCCGTCGTCTGTTTCCACTTTTCACAATAATTACGCCTAGGAATTTCAAAAATAAAATTGCACAAACATTAAACATGATATGAGTGAAAAATAACAGAACGCATTTTCTGAGAAAACTTCGTCTCCCCCCCTAGTTAAAATGTCTAAAATGGACACTTTTGTGCTTATTCAAAAATGATGCCTTGTATTTTTATAAAAGTTCCTGAAAAGTTGAAACTGTTTTTCTATACGATTTTGTTTGTCTATACTTCGGGAAAACTCTTGGGTTTGCCCCAGGGGGTCTTTTAGGGTTAATAAAACCACTCCAATTCTGGAACTATTTTACCATATTTTACCAAATTTTTCTATGTATGTCTGTTGAGGTCTTGGATATGACCTTAAAATATATCCACTGGGGAGGCCCCAGCTTGCGGGTGTTGGGGAGTGTGGAGCTACCATTTAATTTCCATTGCTCCCAGGTCAACTCTGACTCGCAGTGGTAGTACCTATTAGGGTCGCAAATATGGGTTAAATAGAAACTGACTTGAAAACAACAAATATATTTTATTAAAAAAAAGTTCTTCAAAATCTTTTAATTCGGCTTTAAATAACCTGAAAAGGGTTGATATGCCGTAAAACCAAAGCAAACAACCAACAGCAATGTCTTTTGAGTAGTTTTGCATGGTGCTGAACCCAAACTTAAATATGTTAAGGGCTTGGGGATTGTGATACTAAATAGAGGGGGCAAATGATGGACTTAGTCATTTCATTTTTTTGTATTGTGCAGAACCTGCACCGTTTGTTCATTTTCACCATGATTTGACGTCCTCTGGGGCTTTATGTGGGGGGGGGGATTCTGAACTTAGTCATAGTTTTATGTCTCGTTTACTATTCATCACAAGGAGCCATACATGCTTCACTTGGTTTTAGATAAATCAATTCTCCAGATTCCCTGATTGAAGTGTTTTCTCCTAATTAGATATCTAAATATTTGCTTTTGCAATTCATGATAATATCTTATTTATTTTTATAAGTAAATGATTAATAGTAAATGCAATAATAGATAATTGACAGACTGAAAAAAAATAAAACTACTGTCCAAGACGCGCACCTTCATAATTTAATACCAATGCTTACAAGGCATATTTCGGATATTATATGACATGTTTAATAGTCTGCGTAACATAATTGGTTCGAAAGCACTACAGTAATTACTTGTATACTATATATTCCCAAACAAATCCAGATCTGAGATCGGAGCGTAATTTTATAATGATAGAGTGGAGACAGAATAGCAGTATCTCTTCTATGATGAAAAGACTGTAAAAAAGGAAACGTGTCCTGCCTTCTATATTTTTTATGCCGATTTTTACTCTGTTCTGATCCTCTGAATAAAACCTTACTTCAAGGAAATAATACCATAGAACTAAATAGTGATCGAAACAAGAATAAGATTAACCGTTTTAAGATTATCCGTATTATATAAAGAAGATATGTGCAAAGTAATATTTCATTATAAGCGATTATCTTCTTGAAAATGCTCACGTGATGTTTAAAAATATGGAAGATTTTACATTGTAATGCCCGAGGAATACAAACAAACTGACCGAAATGGCACAGATATTAGGGATTATAAACCAGCTTCTTCGCATACAATTATATTATTTTTTATTTAATCTCATTTAAGTTACTAACTATTCTAGCAGAATATTGAACACTATCAAGATATGCATGTGCAGAAGAACATTAATTAAAATGCAATGAAACCTCACTCTAAACGAACTATTCGTCATGGTTTTCACTAGAATTAGACTTTAGATAGTCGATGATGTAATATAAAACCACTCAAATATTGTCAGGGTGTATCAAATTTTGTGTTTTGTTTTATCATGTTTTTTTTTTATTTGTTAGCCACTAGATTCTTCTATGCAGGCGATAATTTGAGACGATGGCACTGTAAATTAGAGGAATGGCCACCTCATGGACATATCGTTGGGTTCAGCGTTTGTTGTCGGGAACGAAAGCACACATGTATTTATTAGTATAAGTTCATAACACAACTAAAAAAATAGAAGTTTCATAGAGTGTACAATCATTTTATTTAAACATCCATTTTCCTCCTTTCTTTCTATTATTATTTCTTCGTATTTTTTTTTTACACAGTGATCACCACTTATCAAGGCCCGGAAGCCACTCAGGGATAAGGGTTGATATTTATTTGCTGCCCACGTCAGCAAAATGTGGCACAAGGCCGGAAAGTGGGAACCCCGCAGGCTCCCCTAAAGGAGGGGCACTCCTGCAATTTTAAAAATTGCCTGAGTAACCCTGTCGGCATTCCCCGGTCGGGGCGCCTCAGGCAGCAAGCAATAAACTTGCCCCACCGGAAAGCCCGGTGGCAAGGCCTGGGAGGGTGGACCTCCTAGGTATTACCCAGGCGGTGTACCTCAGTCCAACAGGTGCTGGGCCGGTTCCCGGCCCCTCACCTGTTGGGCTGAGTGTCAAGTGACGAATCCTTGACTTGACTGGTCAAATATGTGGGGTTACCCCCCACATATGGTCTTTGCTAGTCAGGGATAAGGGTTATTGCAAGTACATTACGCTAATGTGTAGATTTGATGAAGTGTTTACTTAAGGGGGCGGTTCATTAGGAATTTGTTAACGTTGGACTTGAACACATCCAAGTTGTAGTCCGGTGGGAAACAGGCAGACGAAACAGAGTTCCACAAGCGTGCAGTTCTAAGAAAGAAGCTTTGTTCATGGAATCCGCGTTTTGATTTAGACACAGATATAGAGTGGGGGACATTTTTCACAGTGGATTCAGCTAGACGGGTGTTTTTCGTGAAAGATTAGCGAGGGGGGACCAGAGATTGGAGTTCAGATGAGCACCTGCCATGGAAATAACGATAAAACAAGGATAGGCTCGCAACGTCTCTTCCGTGGGAGAGAGGTTGCAGGGTAGAGAAAAGGGCACCCCCCACTAAACCACGAAGTCTATTTTGTACTCTGTCAAGGCAGGATAGGCTGTTTTTTGCAGCTCCTGCCCAGATATGGCAATCAATTCAATAAGAGATACAATCTAACGCCGAACAAAAAACAAACTTTAATATGTTTGTTTTGGATGTTTAATAATTTAGCTGGGCACTCAAACCAGCAGAGAAATTCGTTTTATAAATAAGATTAAATAGATATGACATAGAAAATGCGGACTAAAACACATATTTATAGGAATAATTTCACACTTATAACGTCATCATTAATTTATTCTATTTTGAGGATTTGTATAGCAGTTGTTTTACAATATTCATAATGTGTGACCTGTATATCATCCACGTGATTCATATTTCTCCTGTTTTTTATCGATGTTTAGTGTTGCCTGTAAGATCAACCAAAATGGGCATCAATGTATTTTGATTAAGATCCCTTGATGAGGTTGGATCTATTCTGGGAAATAATCGATTGTATGCTTGTTGCAATGCAGATCGTGATATCCATATCGATTTTTAAAGAAGTATTTTTATTCTGCAACTATAGTATTAAAAGAGCAGGGGAACATGACATTGATTAGCCCAAGTTAAAATTTGAACCAAACTTAAAATGTTATAGTTATTAATTGCGATTTCATTGCAAATTAGAAACATAGAGAAACGTAAGAGGCACACAAACATGCGAACACATGGCGTTTTTTGACAATCTTCCATGAATCTAACATCAGTTTTTTAGATTCAGAAAAAGCAAGGGTTCTGTGATTTATGATGCAAGAGATTGGGGAAATCAGAGCCATATTTTAAGTTATATTTTTACTTGCAATTATATTTTAAAGCCTAACAATCAAGCAATCTTAATTCGAAATTTTAGATGCACACAGACTCACGCATATACAACCACTCACACACACTCCCAAACACGAACATATATAAGAACGAAGGTGTGCGTATGAGGAAACTTCTAAACTAATACACTCCGCGTATTTTTTTATCTCCGATTTGAAATTCGGTATATAGGTTATTCAGACAGAAAAAAAATTAGTTTAATCTGTTTTTATATAAACGCGGCTGTACCGAGGTCAAAATTTAAAAAAAAAATCATACTGGTGGAGGGTGTTATTGGACTTTATCTGTTAGTCAACTATTTCACGAAGTGTTAAAACACTTGAACGGTGATCTAATGATTTGCGTACTTGATTCACTGTCTGTAGGTTTTGGTTTCGATCTTTGCTCGAATATTTACTTACAAAAGGTGATTGTCAAAAAAAAAAAAAACACGTAATAGTCGCATGCGCATATCTCAGTTTCTTTCAGTTTTCGTCTTTATTCGATATTTTTAAGAAAGTTGACGTTACGTTTACATTTGTTTACTTATAATACGGGCAAGCCAGGTATATTGTACAGTGTGGGTATATATCTATAATATAAAGCTGAACATCTGTGTGTGTCTGGTCACGAATAGGCTCCTATATGGTTGACTATTATAGAAACTGATCGCATATAATGATAGAAGATCTATCGAGACACGGAAATGGTTATGTTTGATCAATAAAATTTCCTTACATATCCTAATAGAGAGATCCGGCATTGATCAGGATTTAATAATAATAATGAACACATGTTTCAGCCTCTCCTGTTTTATTGCTATCATAATTAGCGAAATCGCCTATTTTCAAATAAAATCCACTAGTTCTATGTTCTACTTGGGGGCCTACAACAGGGCACGGAGTAAACAACGCATGTATACCCGCAGTGAATTATTCTTAAATAAATTATAGTTTACATTGGACTATAGACAATTTACTGATTATTTAATAAATGTATTTTTAAATAATTGCTTTAATTAATGTTTGAAATGTAAAAGCCAACTAACATGGTTAATTTGCTCTCCAAACTGAAACATTCATCTAGGAATCGCCTCTTTCAGATAAATTAGCATAATGTTCAGTTTATAAATCGGACCTCTCTTCTTGTGTAGTGATAACATTTCTTAAAGGCACTTATGATGATATGCTGTATTAGTTGTGAACTTAAGCAAAAAAAAAACGCATGTTTCTTCTTTCATCGGGTGTTTTGGATTATCGATACTTATCGGAGGCATTCCTGCACAAAACCTATTAGGGAACATAAAGTAGATCTGTGATTAATTTCATAAAAATCGGTTTTGCCTTAACATTCTACAGAAGACGAACTCTCACATACACAAGCACAACGTTTCTTATAGCATCGCATAGCATAGACATAATATAATATTGTAGAGAATCAAAAGTATAAATCGGTTCTAATATAGATATGGAAAATGACTTTTATTTAATCTTATCATATTTTATGTAATTGTAACCATCAAACCAAAATAGATAATACGTATGTTCCGGATCATTCCGATCACATTTTTCTATAGCGACATTTAAAACTTATATTTCCCATAAATTTCTAACCTTCAGATAAATTGCAGTAATAATCAGAATTAATCGAACACTGATAAGCTCAGCGGATACGTGCTAATCGATATAATGTATGACTGTAGACGTTACAAATTATTCCGACCCCACTCCCGGAAGTATTCGATTAGTATATTCTTAACTTGTTATCATGTTCGAAGCAACATTATCGCAGTAATCATTACAGAATCACAAAATTTAACAACGTGTTATTCATATATTTATGTCCTTTTCTTCGTGAGTACGATGGGGGGAAGGCACGCTCGGAAGTATTTAAAGTATCTTATACTACCGTCCAAAAATTATAGGGTAAGATTCAGTTGTCAGTAAACTGCTGGTTTTTGTTCAGTTTGAAGGGTTTTTTTTTTCTTACATTTATTTTTTACTATTTATTGTATGACTTCACAAGGTAAATTTTCATGAATATATTTACAATTCACGATCTGCTCTATTGACGCAATACTGCATGTTTGTGTTTCTTTTAAATTAATTGAATATTTTCTTCGTACTAGTACTTCAGAATAAACGCACCAGGCAAAAAATTCCAACGCGTTTCTAGAGGTTATCAATACTGGAGAGATGCCGTCTTCGCGCTTTTCTTTTCTTTAGATGGGACACGTTGGCCTTCCATTCATGTGTTCTACTTACTCATCTAGTCTAACACGTAAACATTTAATAAACATGTAATTAACATGTAATGTTATGTTTACGAAATCTTAAGCTCAACGAACTAATTATGTCACTGTATGCCTAATCCCTAATTAACAGTACCATTTTATATCAGTTGGATGTTGCATTGAGATCTATATGCGTGAATGAAATCAAGTAGCTTATCACTAATATTTTAACACTCTCCAAACACGGTAATGTTTCTTAACTAATTCAGGTGTCTATTACTTTTGTAATTTTAGTTGTGTCACACCATATCTTTTATTTTACATATTTTTTTTTACATTTAATTTTTACCTTACTTTAATAATCTTTATTAATGTCTGTCTAAATAATGCTATTGATGCACGTACATTTTTGTCTTTAATTCAGTTGGTGTTGCCGCGTGGGGACTTTAAGTTGAACGTGATTTTTTTTAAAAAACTAAACAAGTAAAATAAAAGAACTAAATAGAAGACAACTTAGGATTATCCTATATATCTTCGTATGTATTTTATCAAAGACTAAATTAACTAATATATATATATATATATATATATATATATATATATATATATATATATATATATAAACAAAACTAATGTATGTGTTTTTTACTACTACTGATTTTGGTAAGTGGTAAACTACGCATGAAATTACAATTTATCAGTTAATTTTGCTAATCATAATGAGGGAACCAATTCCCTATCGATTATATTCCAAATTAAATTTTGTTTTAGAATACAAAATTAGTATTTGGGGGCGGCCCATTAGAATCGAAAGGAAGACGTTTAACTCTCCAGCCTTAATTATCATTTATCGCGTAAACATCGTTGCACTCTAATCTTAACAACAGATGAAGATGAAAGTTTAATAATTAAATTGTGTAAATCACGAAAAGTTTCATTATGATTATTCCTAAAAGTAGCTATGGTTAACTGTTTTTTTTCTTTCTACTATTTTTTTTTTCAATTTTGACGCCTGTACGCAAAAAAGAAAATCGAATTTGGTACGACGGGTCCTAATCCCATGTATAACATATAAAATAACGTATATATAATCGACTTCTGCATCATGATTCAGTCGGGAGATTGCATTTTGTTGTGGCTGTGAAGGCCGATGTGAAAGACGGAGAATTTGCCACAGTTGCAATAGATATAGCCTTTATGACTCTCTGCCTGGGCCTGGGTCGAAATTTGATCCGTCCTATTTTTTCCACGCTCCACCCACCAAAGACTGGTACTCCTTTTTCGTAGTTATATATATATATATATATATATATATATATATATATATATATATGATGATGAAAATAATGGAAATAGTATTCCGACAAAATAGAGAAATAAAAAGGAACACACCGTAGTATGTGTTCATCAACGTTTCGTCTGTATTTCGAGACTTCCTCTGAATTTCAGCAGATATATCTTTTTTTCTAGTAAGAATATTAACTTCGTTCATATTTTTAAAATTACATTAAGGACTATATGATGTCACTAAAATGTCCTCCTCTTTTACAGCGCCAAACCTCCCCCCCTCATTTTTTTTTAAATTTCCAGCGTCTTTTTTCCGTTTTTCTGAAATAGAACAACACCACAGTGTTCACGTGAAACATTTTCAAATATTTTGTACTGGTATTTTTTGTTTCTTAATCTCATTAATCCAGACGGAGTCTCGAGATAAAGACGAAACGTTGATGAACACATAATACGGTTTGTTCCTTTTTATCTCTCTCTCTCTCTATCTTATATATATGTGCGTGTTTATGCGTGCGTGTGGTAGAACATTTTATCTGTAATATCACGCAATTTATAATCTAGGCGTATATTAAACTGAGAGATAAACGAATCCAATCATTTAATAAAAATCATAAAAATAAATTCGTTTTTCCAAGCAATATGCAAATTAATAACTATGCATGACGTTTATCGCATATCAATAACTAAGTATATTAAGGAGTCTATTCAACTAATTAGTTTATAGCAAAACAAAGTTTTTTTTAAATATAAATGTAAGAACTTCAACCACAAACTTATCTTTATAGATATAGCGATAGTATTTTTTTAAAGGACGCAGTTTCCATAAGAAAAAATATTATTTTATGTATTTACCCAATATACGAATTTAAAAAAAATATATCCTATCAAAACTGTTTAAACTTTAATATACAATCGTATCGTTTTACAAAATAAATACATTTTTTCTGTGCTAAAATCATTGTTTCATGTTCTACTATTAGAAAAATATGGCGTTGTTCGGAATTATTTTAACATAACATTTAACTTATTTTAACATTAAACCTATGATAAGTTTTTTACAATTTAATTCTTAATAGAAGGATATACACATAAATTAAGTTTAATATATATATATATATATATATATATATATTATATGGTTTACAGGAGTGTTGGGTATACGAATTATCTACACATTCAATACCTGAAATTGCCTGTATTCAATCAAATAGATTGCCTGCTGTTTTAGTCTGGAATCAACTAGCTTAAACGAAGGTGGCCGCACCTGCCTCCTTAGAGTAAGGAAATACAGCCTGAACTACACTGTAGAGAATCTGATTTTTTATGTATAAGTTATTTTCTATTGTTCGTTGAATGAAAGTTTCAGTGAAAATGTTAGGTATCCCAGTTCATTTCTGACCCACCGACGTACATTCTGAACAGGACCATGTTTTATTTAAAAAAAATTGATTTTTACTGGCGGACCATTCGTTTTATGCAGTTATATAAATTCTGAAATCCTTCCATGATGTTAAAATGTATAACTTTGTAAAAAGCTGTTCCTTTTATTATCTATATTCCTTTCATATATAAAACTATCTAATATTACTCCAAGATACGTGAAATTCATCTGGTAAAATTTCATTAAAATCGATTATGCTGCTTTTTTTTTTCGAAGTCCATAGGGATAATACTCTACCTCCTGCAGAAAAGTGCATTTCATATATAAGTAGAGATGTGTCTCAAAATGTCTGTTACCAACATTTGTACGTTCTTGCCTTTTCTTTTAAAATATTGTATTTATAGGGGTTGTCTTGACATAGCAATAGTAAAACCTTGTTTTCCTTCTGTTATTGCAGGTAAGTGGTGTTTTCTGATAATGTATTATGCTCATTTTGTGTGCCCTTGCTTGGAGAATTTTGGTAAGTACATTGCACGATTTAAAATATATATCGAAAAATTGCGTTCTAAACCTTGCGCTCTATGTATCGTGTTTTTCAAATTTTAATTTCGTATAAGTTTAAAAGATTTTTTGTTAAATATGAAAATCATGTTTCGTTTGATAGACAAGTCTTTGTTCAATTTATATCATATTCACTCTTTAAATGTAGCCGTTGCTTTCATGTCTTTTTAATTTTTTGTGAGAATATTCACAACAATTTCATAGCAACACAGCGCCGACATCTTCCAAAGATGCGGAAACATTATTTTAACATAAAACCTATGATAATAATTTTGTTTACAGTTTAATTCTTAACAGAAGGATACACACTATGATACGGTTTATATATATATATATATATATATATATATATATATAGTTTACAAGAGTGTGGGATATTTAAAAAAATCGAAAAATACTTTAAAATACTAAAAATATAAACCGACTTTATAATAGAAAATTCAAAATTTGACAAAAGTATTAACCGAAAATGTAATAAAAATAGGGATTACAAGCTGCTTATTCAAATACGTTGGTCAATGGAAAAAAAAAAACTTTTCCCTTATAAAAAAATCTAAATAAAATACAGTAAATATTTATACTTATGTTTAAACTTGCAATTTATAAGATATATATATACACACATATAAAATATACATATAAATATACACACATATATATATAAAATATATATATATATATATATATATATATATATAAATTATATATACATAATTATATATCTCAATATAACGGCATATATATGAATGTAACTATATATAAATACAACTATATAAATATATCAATATAACGGCATAGATATCAATATAACGATGTATATATGAATATGACTATATAGATGTATATAAATATAACTATCTATACATATAACTATATATATATATATAAATATAACTATATAAATACATACTATATAGATGTATATAAATATAACTATATATACATATAACTATATATATATTTAACTATATAAATATATATTATATAGATGTATATAAATATAACTATATATACATATAACTATATATATATATATCTATATAAATATATATTATATAGATGTATATAAATATAAGTATATATACATATAACTATATACATATATATTATATAGATGTATATAAATATAACTAAATATATATATAGAAATATAACTATATATATGTAAATAAATATGTATATATATACATATATATATATAGAAATATAACTATATATATGTAAATAAATATGTATATATACATATATA
This sequence comes from Euprymna scolopes, assembly GCF_053919585.1. Classification (NCBI taxonomy): domain Eukaryota; kingdom Metazoa; phylum Mollusca; class Cephalopoda; order Sepiida; family Sepiolidae; genus Euprymna; species Euprymna scolopes. Next base: position 105,086,526 of record NC_136501.1, on the reverse strand, counting down.
TATGTAAATAAACATGTATATATCTATATACATATTTATGTATATGAAATATATCTAAATATACGAATATATATATATATATATGCATATGAAATATATACATATATATAAATATATATGTATATATAGTAAATATATCTGTATATATATATATAAACATATATGTATATATATATGTATATCTTTATATTTATAATTATATATATTTATATTTATATCTTTGTACTTATGTACATATATATATTAATATAAATATCTTTATATATATATAAATATATTTGTATATATATATATATATATATATATATATATATATTAAATAATTATCTCAGCCCCTTTAAGAAAAGTGTTTATTATCGTTGAGTATTTTAAGTTTCAATAAAATCAATCAATTTTGCTAATATGTGCAGATCATCATGTAATAATTAGATCATTCTGACAGGCGTTAAAAAAGTTAGAAGACTATAAATGCTCAAATTGCAACAGCATTTCTCGCGGTTAACGTTAGTCGAATGGATTATGTCCTTGATAATGTAGTCAAACAGGGGTTCTGTTGCCAGGTTCGAATATTTCGAGTGGGTTTAATCGGTACCCCTTGCACCGATGATTCTCGGAATCATGAAACACTAGTGTCTGTATGTATTTAATAATTATTATAGTATATATATATATATATATATATATATATATAAAATATTACTATTAGTAAAGTATATTATGTTTATATCTACTATGTGATATGCTAATTATTATATATATGTTGATGGGAATGCAGTAAAATTTTTAAGTACTTTTAGTAACATATAGGCAACTCGATGAGAGAAAAGAACACTTCGCTATGCAAATATCAAAAGCCCAAATTATATCTTAAAGTTGTGAGTGTTGGTTTATTAAAAATAATTTTTAAAAAACGCACGAAAATTCATTAAAAACTCAATTATATTGAGTATAGTTAAACCTTACCACTTGCGTAAAGCATCCTTCTGCCACAATGATACAAATGAATTCAGATGCCTATAATAAAACCATACGCCAATCTAAATTAACCTAAACGAATTTTTTTGTATTAAAAATGTAAAAAGCAGAAATGTTTCTTGACCAATATCTTCATATCAGCTACCATACCAATATCGGTTTTTATATTATTAATGTATGTGAATATCAACATGCAGGTCTGTTTGTGACATACTCTAGAGAAGTTATTCACTGACCCAACCTTTATCATTTTAAATCCCCCATTTCGCTAGTTATAGTTTCAGGCCACAATCCTGCACGGTCAAAATAACTTCTACCTACACATAAAGAATCATTAGAATGAAAACTTGAACAAAGATGTCCTAAAACGCCGAAGAAATCGACCATATTGGTCAGATCTTTTTAGGAACAACTTGGAAACCCTGTACTCAACAATAGGGAGTTATTGAATGCCACCTACAAACTTATACTATAGTCCCCCAACAAACTATAACACAAAGGGCTGCTCTTGTACTAATCCGAGGACATTATTTCAACATAGCAGTGACAAAAATGGTGCATTAATTTGCAATAATCTAGATTTATGTGACTCCGACTATTATTCTTAAAAATATACATTTTATTGACATAATATTAGATAAATTAAACAGCCATAATGCAGATATAATTTAAGTAGGGAACAGAACACATGGTCCTTCGCCAATAAATGTTTCATCGAGAGTTGACATTTTGTAAAACTGAAAAAAAAACAAAAAAACGCGTGCGGTCAATGACATCGTCTAGGGGCCTATTAGACTGAAGGTGATTCAACACATTACGTGTATTTGTTTACTCATCTCTCTCCCTCTCTCTCTCTCTCTCTTTTCAGAAAAATAAAGAACGACAATCAAATACCGCATCTCTATAAAACTGTAACGTTGTCCGGGAACCAGCACTTTGTAGACTAAGTCGCAAAGTAGACAAGGAATAAGAAAAGATATAACTCACCTCCTTTTTTAACAATAATATTTATTTCTTCTCTCCCCCACCACGCGTTACTTCTCGTCACAACCCTGGCGTAACCACGTCTTGAACTCATTCGTCTTCCAAAGCGTGTTCTCTCTTCATTTTATGTTGTTTTCTTTTTTTTCTTTACCGTGAGGTAAATTGCGCAGAAGGCTAGGTGTTTTCATACACGCATGCGTGATCTGTTACTAAGATTCCCGGGGTCGAAAAGGCACACAAAAGTTACATCTAATGTGAAAAACCTAAGTTTATATAATCGAAATCATGAATTCAACTAATTCTACGAAGTATCTCTCAATCACGCTCAGCATTAATTAATTTTCTTTATCGATACATTAATCGTATTCATGCCATTTTTTTCTTTTCCTATCTCGTACTCTTTATATATATATATATATATATATATATATATATATATATATATATACATATATATACATATATACAGTAGTCTTCACGAGATATAACGCGTAGAATATCACTTTTATGCGCATAATCTTATTTAAAAAAACATTGATATCTAGTTTGAACAAGTAACTTCTTTTTTGCTTGTCTTGCTTATATGAAATGCCTTTGAGAGGTTGTTCAGATTTTGTCATGAACAACCTCCAGCTAATTTCCAATGTAACTTTTTTCCATGATTTTCATCGATCGCAAATGCTTGACAGAGATGATCTTCGGTTAAATGCCGAAGGTGTTCAAACGAATAGATTGCTTTCACAGGAAACGTATTCATATTTTACCGTCTGCGTGACGTCACACACTATCAGCTCACTTCCGTTTTCTTTCTGTCTATTTTTTTCAAATGGATCAATAATATATGGTAGTTTTGATACGAACGCTGCAAATTAGAATTAATAGTGAAATATGATATAGGTGAATTACTGGTTAGCCATACATCTCGGCATAACAATATCATTTTGCGTTTCTGTTGATAACGGGATATCAGTTCTCGTGATTACAGATTTTCTTTATTTAGTTAAGTATTTCATTTACATGCCATGCTGCATATTTCTGACTCTGAGAGCTTTGAATCCAACAATTTTATGTATTGCCAATATTGTAGACCATGTGCACCGCTCTCGAATTTGGCATTTCTTTTTATTTTAATTTGGATTTTCTTCATATTTCATCCTCTCTATAACATACGCCATTTTTCGGGCGGTTTGTGTTTAAGTTAGAATTAGGAATTTATTGAAAATTTATCAGATAGGGATACTAGTAAATGGAAAGGGGGAAACAAGCAAAACAAAAAAGTGGCAGTGTCAAACCGCCCTAGTGTTGATACAACGCATCTTTCCTCAAATTAAATTAATTCCTAGTTGATTCGATATTATCTTTCGCCGATCGTTTTCTATCTAAGCATCCAACAAACAACTCAACTCAACAACTATGCATTAGAATTCGTTTCATTTTAGTCCCCGATTGCTTAGATATAAAAATGAATGGCATACGGGCACCAATGAGCGACTTACAAATTTCTTTTTTTCTTTCTTGTTTTACATTCTCTACTGACATTTTAAAGCTAAGCAAACCCAATGCCGTTTGCGAGAGTAATGATTTTGATTACTTTTATTATTATTGTCATAGCAATTCAACTGGAAATACTCGGTATATTGCTTTACTTAACGTCTAATCCAATGCAATCTTATCATTGAACACTAGATGTATACTCAGCCTTGTATCGATAAAGTGTATAAGAAAGTGAAGATAAATGTAGATTGGCAAACTTCCCTATACTGAAACAATTTTGGTTTTGCCCAATAATTAAAGCAGAAAAGGCCTGAGTTGTAAAGTAAATTTATATTTAAGAATCGCACCGACAACAACCGAAGCATATCGACTTTTTACCTGCTATATAACCAGTGAAGGTTACAACATTTTTTTCTAATCTAATTGTTTTTAATTTATAATATGCGTTTGTTTCTGGGCAACAATGTTTTTTTAACAATTGATAGAATTTAAGAAAAAATATTACAAAAATAACCCACAAAATTGCTTAGATATTAAAGACGAAATTCTCATAATATACATAATTTTTTTTTGTTTAATACATTTTTGTATTACATATATATGATGGTTACTTGTGTTGGATAAAACCCCAATAACATATATAAAATATAGATAAACAATTCGATATATCATGTTATAAATCTGAAATATCGACTCAGTGAGAACAAATATGTTGTCCTATGTATATAGTTATCGTTTCTACGCTGTAATAGATGTTCAAAGAGATTGATATATTAATTCAAGAGTCTTATAACTTAAATTGTATTATGTATGCACACACACACACAAACACACACACACACACACACACATATATATATATATATATATATATATATATATATATATATATATATATATATACTGTTAGTTTGGCAGCAATTCATTATTCAAGCACGTCTGATTGAACACGACAGAGTTATTCTTTTTCCCGTTTTTTTCCGGATATCTTTCCCATTCGCTGAGCGATCTTTTTTTTATTTCAGCTGGCGTTGGTATAAAATGGCTCCCAACTTGGTTGTTCAGCCATATTCTTCTCAAGCGCTTTCTATCGGTGCCCCGATTATTATCAGGAGCGATTGTTATTGTTGCTATCGTTTTCTTTTTTCTATTCCTCTGAGGCTTGGCGCATTTATATTTTTTTTATTATTGGTTATAAAAGTATGTGCAGGAAAGTAAGGTGCGAATTGATTGTATTCTAAATTACGATTTTTTAAATAGTTTATATTGTTTCTTATTAGTTATTAAATACTGTTAATATATTTGTCACGGTCTCAGATGAGATCCGGTTATAAAGAGGTTGGATTATTTTATAAGTGTTATGGTGTTAAAGAGAAATAAAACAAACGGAACACAGGAATTTTAGAAACAAACACGTATTCACATATATTACAGGCAAGGCGAGTTGAGAAATACAATTCCTCAACTATTGGGCGTTTGCAAACTGCCTCCTTGGCCGCGTAGCAATCTCTGACCCCCGGGCACTGGTACTCGTTACCGGAAGTGACGTTATCAGATAGTCTACTAATCCCATGGACAGGCGTCTCCAACAGTATGTATCACTAGAAAACGAATAACTCTGTACTGCTCAATCAAACGTTCTTGATATATATATATATATATATATATATATATATATATATATATATATATATATATATATATATATATATATGTTTGTATCTTAACACGAAACAAGTACCTTAAAAGTCAGTACATTTGCTCAGCATATGTAAACATCTAGACAAACAAACAAAAATCATGATTTGGCCCAAAATTGGCGATATTTTGTTCGGGGGTGAGGTCCGTGGTTTCATCTATATATTGCCTATATTGAAGTGAAGTAAATCTCTTATGCTGATATATTGCTGAGGCAATGTTTAAATCGAATGTATAGATATCAAGATGGATAGAGAGAGAAAGAGAGAAAGTAGAGAGACATAGGCTGGTTAGAGCATGGAATAAAGAGTCATCGATGGAAAAGAAAGATAGAAGTAGTTAGAGAAACCTGTTAAAATGTTTCCCCAACAAATGACGGTTAGCCTGCTAGTAGTTATAAATTGACAATTTTTATAATACCAGCATATAAATTTTTATCGAAATCATGTAGCGCTTTTGCACATGAGAAAGTGTAGAATGATGTCTTTGTTACAATGTTGTATTAGAACTTGAAATAGTAGATAATCAAACGTGTTCATTCAATTAAAAAGATATATATCTAAACAGAAATTGTACGCCTGACAGTTATATTATAATATATCTTTTTTCATAAATTATCTTTGTGTCAGAAAACATTTAAATCATATTCCGAAAATTTAACGCAAGTCTTCAATCAAAATTGGTTTTGCAAATTCTGCGCAAAGAAAATAAACAGCGTTTCCCAACATTGAATATTATCCTAAGTAATTAAGTGTTCTATAAAGATCATCTCCTTTTGATTAAAACTTGTTGTCTTTATCAATAAAGACTGACTCATCGATCAGGTATCTACACGCTATATGTATCGATTTTCGTAGACCTTCTTCATCAAAATTTAGAACCGGTCATAAAGAAAACATTTAATAAGATTTCAATAATATCGTTTGTATTATTCAGACTTGGAACTAAGCTGTTATATTGGGGGTTGAATTATGGCTTTTAATATGTAGGTTCTCTAGATTTAAACTATTACTCAAACCATATACAACTAATGGAAATAATACGTTCTGCACAGAAGTGGTTTGCACGGTTCCGAATTAAAACGATCCACAGCTGATATAATCGGATAAACGCTATTACATTCATCGATTTAAAGTCACCCTTATTATTGTAATATTAACGAACCCCCACCTATATAAAAATAAACGAGCCGATTTTCCCAAGAAGCTGTAACACGTGAAAGTGATCATAAACAAATAAATGTTTATTGAAAATGAAAAAAGCTTTTCGAAGTAAAACACTATTATATATATATATATATATATATATATATATATATATATAAGAATTACAGTGAAGTTTACCAAAATGATCCAAGATCATCCAGACTGTCCCTTCCCGTGAAATCACATTTTGTATTCACCCTATTCTCTCTGCTTCACTTTTTGCTATCAAGTAATATCTATGATTTACTTGTAGTTTCATTTAATACTTTTGCAAGCAAAATCCGACCACGCATTCTGCTTAATCCTACCCTCTGATGAGAAGGAAATAATTCTTCGAAACTCCGCGGATTAAGGACTATCAATTTATTTAGTGTCTCCTTTTTAAAATTAAATATATTTTAACTCCTTTTAAAAGTGTATTTTAACATGTTTATTAACTACTTGTTCTGATATATATATATATATATATATATATATATATATATATATATATATATATTCAGCTAGATAAGTGTTTCTCGTGAATTTTTGGAGATAGGGGGGAACAATAGATTGGAGCTCAGACGTGCACTTGCCATGAACATAACTATAAAGAAGAGACACGCCCGCAACGTCTCTTCTGTGAGAAAAGGTTGTATTGAAGAGAAAAAGGCATTAACTGCCAGACTACGAAGTCAATTGTAACACTGTCAAGGAAGGATGAATTATTTCCAGCAGCTTTTGCTGAGATATGGAAACAATTCTCAATTCTTGGACGCACCTAGCTCTTATAATTGCATCTTCAGATTAATATCCACTGGATCGATAGAAGAAATCCACCATCATATCGGCGACTTTGGCAACAGATTTGATGTACGCGTTCCATTCTAGGTCAGGGGTAATATCTAGCTCAGAATTTAGCAAAAAAAAAAAACGAGCTTCCCTTAAGATGAGTCATTCATATCGATTGATGGCAAATGGGGATCAGGGCGTTTATGATGTAAAGACAAAGCTTAAAAGTAACAAGCGACTTTTCCCCTATTGAACCACATGCTCAAGATCACATCAGAGAGAATGAGACAGCGATGATCGTTTACGGTCTTTGATGTGCTGCCATAGATGGTAGTGTCGTCAGCATAAATGTTTACGCATGATCTAAGGTTGTGATTTTGAAGATCATTATGATAGACAAGGAACACGCACACATATACGCATACCCACATATATACATGTATTTATATTTACATATATATATATATATATATATATATATATATATATATGAATTTCAGTGTATACATTAATATATGTGTGTGTATGTATTAATATATACATGTATCTATATATATAAAAATGCCATTCTTGGTTCGTTCAAAGTCTATAGAACCATATTTTTACATTACCAATTTAATTGAAATTTTCAGAAATTCTATTTTTAAAGTCAAGGTATGTTTGCATGTTATCAAAATAATGTAACATTGCGAATTATAAAAAAAATATTTAATTAAATAAAAATATTTTTCGTAACTGCGAGATTATTCGCCATTTTATTTCCGGTAGAAATTAGCCTTTCACTTATTGAGATAAGTATTATTTGTAGTAATTTTTATGATACTCAGGCAGAGAGTGATCCGTGCTGAAATTATGTTATTATTTAAAAAGCCATTCTTAACATGGGAGGGGAGGATGTTTTGTACCTATTTTGTACTTTAACCTTACAATTGAATAAAAAAATCATATCGAAAATCTTTAATTAAACGTGGAAATACGATTTAAAAATAGCGCGGATCACTCTCTGCATTACCACCATTTTTATATATTACGGATTTTTATTCTCATCTTTATTAGTTGTTGTTTCACGACTTTTCGACCAACTATATCTCTGGTTTTCATGAAAGTACGTGAGAAATTATTTTTTCCGTTTATAAATGTTTAGTAATTTTTCCTTTTATTATTCTTAAAGTGTAGAACTTTTCTTATTAATGAAAAGAGTTAAGCCTACGTATATAAATAAAAAAAATGTTTGTACACGTGACAAATTATCAATAAATGGTTTAGTTTTTAAATTTTGCTGAAATAAGTAGTTATCAAGATATGAAAAGCTGTATTATGCATTGTATTTTTGGTGGCCATCTTTTTATGTGCACACCCGCCAGTAACAAACACACGCGCGTTAAAAATATGGCCGCCAAAGATTACAATGCATAATACAACTTTTTATATCTTGATAACTATTTATTTCTGCAAAATTGCAATGCGATTTTCGTATTCAGCATAGTCGAAAACATTCTAACTCTTGATTTAAAAGAAAATTAAGGAGGTGGACCTAATCAAAAAATTTACCAATAATTTTCTTCCCGTACGCCTCCTGATCCATTGCCTCGTCAACAAGCGACTATTTTATATCTCCCGAAGACACTTCCGTATTTAGAAAAAAACAACAAAATGAGTGAAAAATTTTCCAGAACGTGGTAACTAAAAAGTGAGTACTCGTTTCAAATGTTGAAATAAATTTTTGTTTTTTCATTTCTTTTCATAATCTGGTTAGTGTTCAATCAATAATAATCCAGTGAAAAAATTTCCAAAAACCTATTAGTATAGAAACTCTGCCACGTAATTAAATAAATAAAAAAAATGTTACGTGTGCATGCGTTAGCCTCCACTAGGGGGGACTAAGGGAACGACCATTAAATAATTCTGCGGGTCGACCTGGAACTCAACGCCCAACGAGTTTTTTGGCAAGGCAGTTTGGTACGCGACTGCATATTTAACAGTTTTCATTTATGCTCACCCGTAGTATAAACTAAGGTTACGTCTGTGAAATGGAAAATAGTCCCAGAGTTCGGGGGTTATTACCATGCAAAAGAAATCAAACAAAAACTTTTTAGCAAAGAACTACACAGAAAAATGACCCAATCTCAGGTGGCCAGAAAGAGGGTGCTCATTTTAAGGTAAATTTACATTGAAAAGTGATCACCCACTTTTTGAAAAAGTAATTTTATGCTACGGAAACGGTTTGCAGATTCGTTTTTAGCACATCGAATCTACAACAAAATATTTCGCTATATATGAACGTGAAACGGGCCTTAAAGTAAAATAATACCGGATTTTTTGGAGCAGATAGTGTAAATATGATTGTTTTTTGAAGGTTTAACCAAGTAATTTAATTGTGTATCCCTTACTATCTCTATTTAGTAATAATAGAACCAGAGTGATTTACTAAAAAGGTGTTTTATACTAAAATCGTTTCACTTCCGTGTTTTACAGAAACATAAACAAGTTCGGTAAGATACGCTTTAAAAAGGACGTTTCATCGATCCAAACTTTTTGAACATGATACACAAAATGAGAAACGGTAGCCCGGAGACAATAGCAACATAGATACTAAATAACGTGCGTCAGAAATCTCACTCTGTGCGACCGAATGATAATAGGGATTTACTCATATACAGTGCCATTGAAACTAACTCTAACCTTCATTCCTCAAGAAAAGAACAAATAAGATTCACAAACCTCTCCGAGCAGCACAACCTCAATAAGATATTCAAAAGAGTTGATCTATTTACAATGAAACGTTTTGTAGCACAAAGAATTTTGTTTGTTGTTTTTGCACTTCTGCTAGAATTTCCGAGCATCGACAATCATATCGACATCGTCAAGGTTTGGACGAGGACCATTCTGTGATTCTGGAGGAATTTCACTGACACGTGTGTGGACTAATCTATGGATCATAATCCATTGAAAACCCCTTACAAACACAAGAGAAGGAGTGGGGATGTGGAGACAGAGGTCATATATAAAGGGGGTTGGCACGCGCCAAACCGAGAGGTCATCCACTAATATGTATATATATATATATATATATATATATATATATATATAATGTAATTCCACTTATATTTTTATAAGCCAAAATGGATGCACATACATGTTGAATGGTTTGAATACACACACCCACACACACATATATATATATATATATATATATATGTAAGGAGAAATTTCAGAGGAAACATAATTTAATTTAAATACCAAAAAAACAAGAAATGGGCAGGTGAAATTAAAATTTTCCTTAAGGCCTTATCGTCTGACCCTCTAAGAGGAAACGTCAGAATGATAAATTAAAAACTAAGAAAACGAATGAGGGAAGAGGGGAATTTTGGTTTCAGTTGAAAGAACAGTGAAAAAAAAATCTCACTGTTCAGGTGGTTTTAAATCAATGAATATCTCCAACTGATGTTTCAGAATCTTTTGTCTACACAGGCTAGGTCGAGAGTTGATAATAACTAACGCCTCAATGATATTGAGATGATAGTTCGACCTAGCACTGTATAAAACAGAAAACCACCCATAGGAATATTGATCGGCACACCTATTTATACTCAACAGGTGATTGCCAATGGCGGACTCATGAGCTTGGGAATGCCCGGATGTTCTCGAAACCTGGTGTAGTGGAATATCCCGAGGGATATGTTGGGATATTCTCATTTCTAATCTTTGGGATGTTTTGCCAACGTAGTCAGCTCCACACTGACAAACGAATTTATAAACAACAGAGTTCTTTTGAATGGTTGGCAAAACATCTTTACGAAAAGAAGAGAAAAAGGTTCGAGTTGTGTAAACTACTCTAAGCATAGTAGCTGGAAAACAACGTTGAGTAGCAGAAGAAATCCTTTTTACAATATGAAGGCCATCAGGACCCAACCATGGTAATTTTAGATAAATGGGACAACGTGATGGACCAATATGTTTACCACTATTAAATGTAGTAATTTTACGTTCAATAGTAGATTTTATTATATTAATGGGATATCCATTATTAAGAAAAATATTTATGATTTCACCAAGTTCCGTATCAAGACGGTTTGGTGAACAAATCATAAGTGCACGATGCGTAAGGGCGCTAATGAGGTTTATTTTTCTAGACTGAGGGGCAAAAGAAAACCAATTAA
>NC_136501.1:105067929-105075139 GCF_053919585.1 Euprymna scolopes | reverse complement strand
TGTATATATATATATATATATGTGTATATATATATATATTATATATATATATATATGTATATGTATATATATATATATATATATATGTATATATATATATGTATATATATATATATGTATATATATATGTATATGTATATATATATATATATATGTATATATATGTATATGTATATATATGTATATATATATATGTATATATATATTTGTATATATATGTATATATATATATATGTATATATATATGTATATATATATTTGTATATATATATGTATATATATATATGTATATATATATATGTATATATATGTATATATATAAGTATATATATGTATATATATATGTATATATATATGTATATATATATGTATATATATATATATGTATATATATGTATATATATAAGTATATATATGTATATATATATGTATATATATATGTATATATATATGTATATATATATATATGTATATATATGTATATATATATAAGTATATATATGTATATATATATATGTATATATATATATATGTATATATATATATGTATATATATATATATGTATATATATATGTATATTTATATGTAGATAAATATGTATATATATGTATGTATGTATATATATATAAGTATATGTATATATGTATATATATATATATATATGTATATATATATACTGTACTACCTGTGACACGTTGAGTCAGTATGTACTATTAGCTATGGAATTCATGTATGAGCGTGACACTTGTAACGTAAAGAAAATAGTTTTTTCTCATAGCAGAAACAGTATTATGAAACTATATTTAAATGAAAAAAGAATATGGATCGATTATCATGAATCGTTCGGTGTATTATACTTGATTATGTTTGAAAAAAAAATACAGTTACTGAATTATAAGTGGTTGTCCATACTTATAGGTAAATGTGCACTGAACAGATACCATAATACTTATAGTTAAATTCAAATTTTTATATATCTGCCTATTTTACATCGTTTATTACTGAATTACGTTTCAGTTCTTTTAAAACCCCACTCTTCCCATATTAAATAATAATTTCGAAATAATAAAGTTAATATTTCAGCGTCCAAATTGTTGTTGTTGTTTGTTTTGTTTTTGTTTTCGCGTTTAAATTATCCAAATAAATACTTTTTTATGTTGTCTGCCTTTTTTTTACATTGTTCATTTCTGTATTACGTTTAACTTATTTTAAACGCCACTCTTTCCATGTTAAATAATAATTTCAAAATAATAACGTTAATATTTCAGTGTTCAGATCATGCGCGCATGCGCAACCGGATGTCGTAAATCGGGTAGTTGGTGACATACATCATTTGTGTTTTATAATTATATATATATACACGAAATATGTGTGGGCACGTATGTTATTTTGATATGTATTTTTTTTAAGTGTACGTGTACATATACAGGCTTGGGTATGGCTCATATTTTTAGCAACAATTTTTATTCATATTTTAAATAGCAGTCGCATTTTCCTCGTTTTGAAACTGAATTGATGTCTTTTTCGGCTTTGCAATAAGGAATTTTCTGCCAAGAAATTGACATACTGAATGTTGACAAACTGCCCAAAGCCTGATTTATGGAGCCGAATTCTTTTCGTCCAATTCCGTTTGGCTATTTTTTAAGGAAATAACTACCAATTCTATCGAAGGATATTTTGCTGTCATTTATCTACATATACTGTCGAAAACGAATAGGGCATACCATTAAGAAACTATTTTTTTAAAAAGCGTAGTATTTTTCATGTAATAATTATTAAGGATGATCAACAAAACATTTGTAGCGTCGGTTCAAATCGTAAAATTCACCGCATATCGTCTCATGTGCCGGATTCGTATTATCCTCTTCTTATAGGTGCCTCTTTATCTATGTAATTATAAAACTCACATGACCTTGTAACGATGTATGTAACCCACTTTCCGATTTACGATATTCGGTTGCACATGCGCGCATGACCTGAGCATGAAGTATTAACATTATTATTTCAAAATTAGTATTTCACATGAGATCAGTACGGTTTAAAATAACTTAAATGCAATACAGAAATGGACGATGTAAACAATAAAAAAGCAGACAACATTAACAATTGTTTATTTGGATAATTTAAACGCGAAAAAAAAAAGCAAATGAGACGCTGAAATATTAATGTTATTATTTCTAAATAATTATTTTAAATGGGAAGAGTAAGGTTTAAAATTAAAAAAAAGACTAATTGGGGACGTTGAAATATTTACGTTATTATTTCGAAATTATTATGTAATATAAACGTAATACAGAAATGAACGATCTAAAAAAAAGCAGATCTATTCTATCAAAATCTGAAGTTAACTATAAGTATTATCGTATCCGTTCAGTGCATATTTACATATAAGTATGGCTAACCACTTATAATTCAGTAACTGTAATTAAAGAAAAATCGGTTATAATAAACAGAACGAGTCATAGAAAACTATCTATATTCTTTTTTCATTTTAATATACTTTCATGGAAATGTTTTGTGTTATGTCAAAAAGAAAAAAAAAACATTTTTTTTTTACGTCACAAGTGTCACGCTCATACATGAATTCCATAGCTAATATAACATACTGACCCAACGGATCACGGGTAGTCTAGTATATATATATATATATATATATATATATATATATATATATATATATATATATAATCATTTAAACAGCATTGCAATATTTTATTGCTGATATGTGGTGTTTGGCATGTCTTTAATTAAATGATTGGAATTTACTAAAAAAATACTAAGTCGCAAGAGGTTTCCTCAACGTTTATAGATTTTTCGTATTGCAATTTATAGTACACGTATGAAATACTAGTCCCATCGAAGCAATCGACTTTAGCTACAATGCACTTGTTTTATATAATTATGGTGTAGTGTACGAAATAACTAATCTTATATATATATATATATATATATATATATTACATGTAGTTACATTTATTTTGTTGTATACTATTTTCAGTCGAGATGTATTATAAATGCGTTTTTGTATACGCTATCCATATGTCGGCTTGATATTCGCATGATCTTGTATTCACTTCGGCGACATTACTCATTTTAATGACTTAGGCCAGCTCGGATACTAGACGGGATCATTGAAATACATTTTCGTCATCAAATACAGATATATCGTTACTGCAACGACTTTTGTCAGTACTTGTTCGTTGGCAGACGTTTGACTGCCATGAAGATTTGCCAGAATCCGTAATGGAGTGTAGTTGCGTTGTCTATTGTGCGCAATAATTTAACATTGCAAAGGAATATAATTTCAAGGAGTTAATTTAAGTGTAGCGAAAATGGTCCCCGAAGACAAAGATTTTTTTGGTATATGGCCAAAACAGCGTCTAGCGAAAAAAATGTTTCAACTGCATTGTTATATCTACGTACTATGAGTTCTCACAGACGTCATAAACAAATATTACTACAACCGGTGTATTCCTTAAATCTGGCTTACAACAAGTTTTCCCATATTAAAATAATTCTCTACCTCGTTCGATAATTTAAGCAATTTTGATCATAACAATATTGGTAGTAATTTCGCATAAACAAGTGGCTATCATGTGAAGTTGGAAGACAATTAATCCCACTAATGTTACACTTATGTCACTTCTAATGGTGAATTCATTCATTAGAGGTCGGGTTTGTCGATTCTCTCCTCAGTCTTTACGTCTTCCTTAAAAGGGTCGACTGTTTAGTGTAGTGGAAGTTGATGGCAGCACAATACTAAGAGGGGAAATAAGCTTAGGATTATATTATATTTCTTTGTCCATTGTCGTGTTTTCAATCGCTTTTAAATGTTTTTTGAATACGACCTGTAAACGTTTGTATCTCGTGTGTACTAGTTTCCGCATTCAAAGGTTTGCTTCGTATTTGAGTTGTTCCTATTTACAATGCCTCCCCAGGGGACAGAGTTAGACACCAGGGTCGTTTTTTAACGTGGAAAAAGGAACAAAAATAAAAAAATTGTCTCAGTCGTTAAGGATTTCTCCTCCACTGACAGAGAACAAAAAATTGAAGTGCAGCATCTAAAGAGAAATACTACACTTTGATCTTGTCCCGAAGGTTTTGCTTCGTATTTGAGCTGTTTCGTCGAAAAACTGACCCCAATTCCTAACATATTTGATGTTTTTTTTAGTGATTGTCTCCAGTGTTCCTACAGATATTTATGTTATCTTTTACGTTTATAATAATGATTATAATAAATGATCATTACTTACTCAATAGTGGTTTTGACACAGGCTATCAACAACAATTACTCTTTGGTAACAATCCGTGGGGTTCTTTGTAGTCAGACCGATAACAACGCTCTCTAGAATTAAAGAACTCTATTCTCTAACCTATATGATATCCTGTGTGTATTGATTTGCGTTACCGAACACCTGTATACAATTACTTTTTTTTGGGCTTTGACCATGTGTCTTTATTAGAATATTGGTGGCAATAAGCTTCCTAAATAGACCAGTCCTCTTCACATTCAGCCAATGGAGGTCAAGTGAGTATTTTCTCTCGCCTCCTACTTGAATTTCGTCGACTATTTGCTCTAATGTATGTTGACGTTAATACTTTCCAGTAATATTGGGACTGGTATGTATGTGTGTGGGGAAGTAAAATTCAGGTTGTACTGTTTCATTTTTTTTTAGTCTATGTGGTGTTTCTTTTTATCTTTATTATATCGCAGTTGGTATATGTCTGTCTTGTTCCCGTATTATATGTGCATTCAGTCATATTCCTTAATACGAAGTGCGTTCAATAAATTTCCGAACTTTTTTTTTGCATAGGCCTTTTTATTGATAGTACACACATTGAACTATAGTCCCCTTCGAATGAAATCTCCTCCGGCTGTAATGAAATTGTACCGTTCTAAGTACTTCTCGTGTGTGAACGTATAAATCACCAGCATTACAGTCTCCTCCAGATGCTCAGTTGTCTGATTACTAAATATTCTAAAGGTTTTCCTTTAGCGTAGAGATTCGTCCAAAATCACAGTGAGCAAGGTTTGAAATATGGATAGAGTAAGGTACTGTCTTAATGCCCATCTTGGTAATGACATTTCTTTATTTCTGATCTTCACTGAGCACACTTTGGACAAGCTTTGTGCAAACCTTCGCATCGTCAGTTCCCCGTGAATACTAGTGTGTACAGTCCCTACACTGACATGAAACTGTGCATTTATTGACACATCCTTATCCATGGCATTCTTTATGTTGCCAATAAATTTTGGAGTTCTGATTCTTGCCTCCTCTTACACCTTTCATCATCTCTCAGAGACTCCCTTTAAATCTCTTATGCCTCTTAATAATATTCAATATGTATTTTTGTCCTGGATATGACCTTAAACTATATCCGATGGTGAGGCCCAAGCTTGTGGGCTTTGGGGAGTGTGGAGCTATACTTAAATTGCCATTGCTCCCGGGTCCACTCTGATCCGGATTGGTAGTACCTGTTAGGGCCTCAACTATGGTCTAAATAGAAACCTACTTGAAAAAAAACAAAACAAATATATTCTATTAAATGTTCTTCCGACTCATTGGATTCGGCATTAAATAACCTAAAAAGGGCTGATAGGTCGTAAAAAAAAAAACAACCAACCACCCAATCAATATGTATTTTGCTGAAACAGGGAAATTAATTATCTAGCAGGGTTTTTTCTTTTGTGTTCACGATTATGACATCCAGTCTATTTGGATCACATTGATCATCTACGTTTTAAGGATTTCAAGTACGTTTTGCATTATACAATTTGTCCGGATGTCTAAAATATACTTTTCTGCAGAATACTTACTGTACAGCTACCCACACATAACGTGTCTATACTCATATTCTACTTTAGGTTTGGTGTAAGATTGTAGCATCCCATTATGTGTTTTATTGGTTCGCCTTTTTTTCCACAGAATCTGTCTTTGCTCTTTTCTTGTGCCTTGTCGATATTTAGCTTAATGGGTTTATTTCTTTCGCAGCTGTTTTTTTGGAGATTCACTTTCTCTTCATATGCTTTCCTTGTAATAATCACGCGTACGTGTTTTCGTTAGTTTACAAACAAAGACAAGGATTAATTAATTAATAAAAATCTTGGTCGACATTTTTATTTTTACAACAAAAGTGTTTTTATCACCCGTAATTTCCGCACCATTTAAACTGTCTCTCGTTGCTATATGTTAATTTTATCAGACACTAATTTTTCTTTCCGCCGATCTTATGCAGGTAACAGCTGTCCTATCCCGTCCTTGTCATTTGTCCATTTTCTTTGACGTCGACTTTCTTTATATCCCCAACCCCATTCTGGCATTAGCCAGCCATTTCCCGACTATGGACGTCAATTTTTTTCTACGTCGTCCATCTTTTCTCTGACCTGACATCGGCCGTATGCCAGCCGTTTTTCACCTGCGTCTTTACATGTCCGTTTTCCTCGTCTGCGACTTTGTTTCCTTTCGAGCACATGTTGCATTTTTCCTTTTACTTCCTTCCTCTTCTCGGGCATTCTTCTTTATTTACATATGAGCCTTTTTCTGCTACGGCTGCTGTTGCTGCGAAAAAAGTTTGCATATTGGCAACCTGCCGCAGCTATGTCACATAAATAGTATATAATAAAGTATACAGCGCACAATAAAATGTATATAGCATACAATAACGTATATATTACATCGTAAGAACATGGTTTTTACTTTAAATAAAATTTGATAAATTATGAAGGCCAAAATCTATATATTAGAGGATGATATATGTCGAACACCCATATTTATAAAAATAGAAAAAAATAGAATGCTTGACTTTTATAATTTTGTAAATTCATTTTCAAATAGGAGTCAATGTTTCACGTGGAAATATAAAAAGCAGGCGTACTCAACTGTAATTTATACCGAAATAACTTCTATGAAATATATATATATATATATATATATATATTCATATTAAAGATAATAAAAAAACAATGCAAGTGAGAATGGCAACATTTCCCGAAACTATACAGTACATAAAATAATAATGAACGTTAACCATGTTATTTTTCCCCGACAATATTGAGCAAATTATTGATAATTATTTCAACTAGACGAGTGTTATTCATGAAACTATGGACGAGGGGCATATATTTTATCTCGGCTGAGTACTTCCCATGAAAATTACGTCAAAGCAGAGATAGTATCACAACGTTATTTCTTTGAGAAAACAGTTTAC
>NC_136501.1:104972929-105057929 GCF_053919585.1 Euprymna scolopes | reverse complement strand
TAATAGGGGCCAAAGTTTAAAAAATTGACCGATTTTGTTTTGTTTTTTTGCTTGTATTCTCAGCAGATACCTCCAAACACCCGGCTAACGCCGCGCACCCATGCTAGTCTCAAAGAATTTTAATAAAGTTAAAAGGAAGGTACAAAAAGACACCCCCAGCAAAATATTGAATCACAGATAAATAACAGGGTTACAAGACGTTGCACGGGATTGAATGATGATTAACGAATGTTTAACACTCATATTTTTATTGCCATCGTAATCAAAATAACCCATGATTCGATCAAGTTGATTAATTCGTTGCTCTAATTTGGAAAGCATCGCGATTCACATGGAGAAAGATTCGTGTTCCCTTCTCAGTGACTTCGTTCACTCTATATTGCGGAATTGATTACGCTGTTGAGAACGTACTGTTGATTTTATAAAATTATTTTTATATATAATGGGTTGAATTAAAGCTTAACATGCAATAGGCACGTATCTTGCTTCATTTGTGCTATAAATTGAAACGTTAATTTCGAGGGCGATTTTGTCATATCAAAGAATTACTGTATACATTATAATTCCGGAATTACCGGTTGTGCGGTGATAATGGCTTGATTCGTAGTTTAAAATGCAAAGGTCATGGGCCATTTTTAAAATTTGATTTGAACAGAAACATCCATTTTGATCAGTATCTGTCGAACTATGGAATTTACAGGGAATAAGCCTCAAAATGAGAACAGTAATCCGAAAAAGACAAATTATATTAATCAGTCAACATCTAAAAAAATCCAGATACGAAGTAAATTTTGTCCCCATGTAGAAAACTGCATTTAACCCAGATTAAAACCAACCTTGTGTCTCACTACGCTCTTCTTGGAAAAGAGGTACATAAATAGCGATTCGTGACGCGCAAAGAAGATGATCCTCTTCCCACGAAGTCGGAACATTCGTGTTAACATCGTTCCGTGTTTTATATCCGCTGTGTTCGCTCCTCTTTTCTCTTTAGTGGCTGCGTTTCTTGTCGAAATTATTCAAGGGTGATTAACGCATCGCACACCGTTTGCTATCACAAGGGCGATCGATCTTACGCATGTAATCGATTTCAGTATAACCGTGAACAGGGGGCCTGCGTGTTTTCACACCCCGACCATGCACGCATATCGCCACGTGTGTTCCGTGTCAAAATTTCAATATCTTCCTTTTCAGAAGGGAAACCTCTTAAGGCTGATATTTTACTCACAGTATTTTAAGGCATTTAATTATCTATTAACTGTACCCGTTACCCGTTGGGTCCGTGCTACTGAGTATCTTTTTTTCTAATTTTACTAGCATTTCACTCCGGCGTTGCCCGGGAGTTTGGAGGTGTATGTTAAGCAAAAAAAACAAACAAAAAAAACAAAAAAAAAAACAAAAAAAAACACAACGCGGTAATTTTTTTTTTTAATTTTACCCCTATTATGAGTAATTTAGATCAATGTCCAAGAAACCTATATCTAAAATTGCAGACGTCTGGACCCAAAATTTGGGGGAGGAGTTTGGTAGAGTTCTCAAAGAGCAAATCTTTGAACTTTAACATCTAAACAGCCAAATTTCTGGCCGAAAACGGATTTCAAATATCTTCTCAAATCTCAGTACCTCTATGTCAAATTTCGAGTCTGTAGACTGAAAATTGACAGTTATTGCATCGGGAAATGTACACATACACACACACACGTTCACTTTTATAGATATATAGATTAAATTATAAAATTAATGAGCATTTATATATTTTAAATACATTTCGTTGCAAAGGAAGACAAAGTAAGCAAGAGTCTGAGAAAAAAATTATTATTGTAAAAAAACAATTTGTTAATGAATATTTTCTGTGTTTTGTAAACGAACAGGGACCATGCTTAATCGTAAAATAATCGTCAGTGTATTTTAGTTAATGCGTATATCGTATTCATTAAAACAGACGATTCTCTACGGAATATTATAATCTACAAAAGATAGCCTGGTTTATCTAAAATCGTAACCAAAACTTTTCATGCGCAAGCCTCATTCACTACTGTTGCAGCTATAGCCAGACCAATAAGAACAATTTAAAATAAAATCAAATAAAACTATAAATGAATTACTGCATGAGCAAAAGTCATAGACATATGTCGTCACAAGTAACATGTTACATAAAAACTTGGCGATATGTTTGTACGCGTTATTTATGCATGCAAACAAAGGTGTTACTTGTTATAATCGTCATTGCTATTTTCTTGTTAATATCAGTGGTATGTGTTAATCGGTTACACATTTTCCCACACATATAATCGGTTTATTTATATAGATGTAATCATATTCACAGCGCCTAACATATTTTATGTATATATGTGTGTGTATGCGTATGTGTATATGTATAATATATATATATATATATATATATATATATATATATATATATATATATATATATATATATAATGTAACAATAATCTACGAACATGTTTCAAGGTATCTACCTTTCTTCAGCGTAGCTTGCCTGTGTTTAGGAATGGAACTCCGAACTATGTGTACCATAGTCCTGGCCGTTTACCATAACCTCATGAACTCTTATTTTTTTACTGTTTATTTCTATCGTTTATAAACTTGGATTTTCGGTTTTTTTTTTTTTTTTTTTTTTTAACCATATGTACTGTTAATTAACGGCTTCGGCTCGAAGCTCGTTTTTGCTTAGAAAATACCCCATATGTTACTTGTACGTATATAATATTCTTATTATTTTTTTTATTGTTTTTTAAACGGTTATCGGCGTGCATGCATGTTTCGATGTATCTCCCTCTCTTCCGCGAAATAATAACAAATATAAATGAACACCGCGAAATATTAATATTTGGAACATAAAAGTATACAAATAGACTACCCAAATATACGTTAAGTTTATCGATTGCTATTAACTAATCTGCAATTCAATAGATTATGTTGCATTGTTGGTTTTTCAGTGAACTCGTGTTATATTAATATAGTGTGGCATATGAAATAATCAAGATTATTCATTAAGATGCTGCGCCTATCACATTATATCACATCGAGAGGTGTCACTTATCAACAGGAGTAAAGTCTTCACACAATATCATGTCTATAATATAGTTTATCTAATTGCAGTCCATTTATATTTCTCAGTTTTATCATTATAAAACTCTTCTGTTTTTTAATGAATAGAATAATAATGTATTTTTCAGTTTTCTTTATTCAATTTATGAAATTGTTAATGCCCGTGAGAAGGATGTGACAAGCATGCGCAAAAGCGCACAATAAGTATGAGTTGTGCGTGTCCGCATCGGAAGGCGAACCTGGGACTGTTAGATTAAAAAGAAAAACGTTTGTGAGCTATACTCGGATTACCGCGACAATTGGGTTCGCACGACGGCTATAAAATGTCAAGCCAAAACAAAGTTTACCAGTATTTTCTTTTTTTTGTTCAGTCGACGATTGAAAAGAACTTGCTTGTGAAGGGTGCGACGTTTGTGAGAAGATAGAAGTCGAAAGAACGGATTCGTTTAACTTTGAAAAGAATTTAATCGCTTAACACCAATTACTCAGCTTTCTCCTCCTTTGTGCTGCGACAAGCTTTTTCGGCAACCCGTGTAAAGGAAAATCTGGAGAAGTTTGGCATAGAAAGCAAGGCGCCAAAACAGTTTAGACTGGGCTCACGTGTATTGGAATTACGTGTCCAAGAGGAGAACGAAAAATTTTTATGGCGGAGTGGCAGTGAACTTCCGACAGTACCAAATAAACTTACTCGCCGACTTGTGTTTTCAGTGTGCGGGAAACTGAGAGGTCATTCCCCAGTGTACGGCTGGTTGCGTTTTGCCACAGAATTTGTGAAACGGAGGGTGACTATGATTACAACTGGATGGGATGACGAAGTGCGAGACCCTATTCTAGCACGAATGATCAAATATATTTGTTTTGAGAGTAGCCCAGGAAGATCCAGTAAAAGGTGACTGGGTTATCCGTGGAGAAGAAGCCACAGCATGGGTGAGTGCCAGTTCTATTGCTACACGCGTGGTTGTTGAAAGCAAAGATTCCGTGGCGGAGGGCGCAAGCTGGCTCCGCGCAGTGCATGAAGGCAAACACATAAATTTAGCTGAGCTTGATGCTGTGCTGCGAGGCATCAACCTTGCATTACAATGGAAAGCTAAAGCCATACATTTGCGAACTGACTCTGGCTGTGTCTATCGGTGGATAGCTGACACCTTGTCTTGACAGTCGAGAGTACACACCAAAGCAGCCTCAGAAATGTTAATCAGGCGTCGCCTCTCCACGCTTCGAGATTTGGTCTCGGAATATGAACTAACAAAGTACATGCGGCTCGTCAAGTCTCACGATAACAGAGCTCACCAACTTACTCGAGGACCACATCGGTTGATAGATGAGATCCGTAAGGCAACAGGACTCAGATAACTTGTGTGCGCTGCGGTCGCAGAACACGAACACGACTCTCAAATACAGACAATTCATCAGTCCAGTGGACATCCTTGTGTGAAAAGGACATGGTACTTTTAAAGTTGGCCAATCCAAAAATAACTGAAACTCAAGTGCGATCGGTGGTTGGGGATTGTAAAGAATGCCAATCCATAGATCCAGCCCCGATGCATTGGAAGCAAGGTGTGCTTAACGTCACATACACGTGGAGTAATGTTGCTATGGATATACCTATTTCGGTACTCAGGTGTGCTTGACATTGATAGATTGTGGTCCCAGCCGTATTGCCATTTGGAGGCAATTGCACCGACATTAAGGCAATTGTGTCATTAAGGAGTTGAGAGTATATTCTGCGAAGGGGGGGCGCCAACCGAATTGCTCACAGATAATGGTGTAGCGTTTTGCGGAAAGACAATTGCTGATTTTACAAAAATGTTGGGCGTGGACTTTCGATTTCGGTGTGCCCGCGTACCCTCCGGAAACGTTATAATCGAGCGATCCCATCGCGCTGTAAAGCATATTGCGGCAAGAACAGGGTGCACGATCTTGGAGGCGGTGTACAACCTCACACTTAAAGATGGCATGACATCCATGACAGCACTTGCGAATATGCTATACAATTATAGGATCATTATCAAATGTATCGATGAAGTGAGGGTGGCCGAGACCGTAGTGGCTTATCCGTACAAGGAAGGGGATGCGGTGTGGGTGAAGAATCCACGGGGAAGAGTCACAGCGCAATTCGGTACAGGAACAGTGACAAAAATAGTCAACCCTCAATATCAGTTGATGGAACACCACACCGCATAAAAGATGTGCGCCCAGCATGCCGACATGACGTTATAATCAATGATGAACTCAATTCCTCAATGACGATCACCCATTGATATACGAACGGCCAGATGAAGAAAGCTCTTCAGAAGATGATGACGGAAGCTCTTCAGAAGATGATGAGGATCCAGAGCAGGACGAGATTAATGATCCGGCAAACGAAGGCACAACTGTGGAAGTTCCTCAATCTGTACCATTAAGGCGAAAACCCGGACGAAACGGCCTGCCCAGCATTGTCATATGTGTGATCAGGGAGGAGTGTGACGAACATGCACAAAAACGTATAATATGAGTTGTGCCTGCCTGCGTCGGGGAGCGAACCTGGGACCGTTAGATTATAAAGAAAAACGTTTGTGAGCGATACTGGCATTACCGCGACAATTGGGTTCGCCCGACGGCTATAAAAAGTCAAGCTGAAACAAAAATTGCGAGTATTTTCTTTCTTTTTTTTTTTTTTTTTGTGGGTCGACGGTTGAAAAGAACTGGCTTGAGAAGACAGAAGTCGAAAGAACTGATTCGTTCAAATTTGTAAAGAATTTCTGGCGTGTACATTGCTTAACACAAATTACCAAGTTTTCTACTCCCTTGTGCTGCGAAAAAAGAAACGTCCGAAACTTACTAAATTGTACCATGTGGGATATATTTGATTTATTTTTTTTATTTTCATTCATGGTTTAGAGCGAGTGTAACACAATGTAACACCACCCAGACCGCTATATAAAACACAGAGACGTGATTAAAATAAAGTAACTCTAAGGAAATGGAATATGAAAGGGAGAGAAAAAGACGATCACGTTAGAAATGGTGATGACGTCCGAGAGCACGTTCGAGATGATCACAGGAGAGACTTCGTTGAGTTAGGAGGAAGTCATACTTGGCGGGAGAATGACAAAATAAATATCGTTGTTATATGAAAAATGAGTTCCAGTTGTTCATTGTCTTATTATTTTCTGCGACGTAGATTATCTATAAAGTGTGGGCTCCGTGTTTACAATGTGGCATTAATAAAAAAAAGTGATACCTTCGTATTTTGAGATATTATGCCAATAAATATTAATTATTAAATCTTAGATAAAATTAATATTCATTAAAGAAATACAAATGATATGCACTAAAGAACAGTAATATATTATATATATATATTATTGTGTGTATATATATATTATTGTGTGTATATATTATATATATATTGTGTATATATATATATTATATATATTATATATATTGTGTATATATATTATATATATTGTGTATATATATTATATATATTGTGTATATATATTATATATATTGTGTATATATATTATATATATTGTGTATATATATTATATATATTATATATATTGTGTATATATATTATATATATTATATATATTGTGTATATATATTATATATATTATATATATTGTGTATATATATTATATATATTATATATATTGTGTATATATATTATATATATTATATATATATTGTGTTTATATATTATATATATTATATATATTGTGTATATATATTATATATATTATATATATTGTGTATATATATTATATATATTATATATATTGTGTATATATATTATATATATTGTGTATATATATTATATATATATTATATATATTGTGTATATATATTATATATATTATATATATATTGTGTTTATATATTATATATATTATATATATTGTGTATATATATTATATATATTATATATATTGTGTATATATATTATATATATTATATATATTGTGTATATATATTATATATATTGTGTATATATATTATATATATTATATATATTGTGTATATATTATATATATTATATATATTGTGTATATATATTATATATATTGTGTATATATTATATATATTATATATATTGTGTATATATATTATATATATTATATATATTGTGTATATATATTATATATATTATATATATTGTGTATATATATTATATATATTATATATATTGTGTATATATATTATATATATTATATATATTGTGTTTATATATTATATATATTATATATATTGTGTTTATATATTATATATATTATATATATTGTGTTTATATATTATATATATTATATATATTGTGTATATATATTATATATATTGTGTATATATATTATATATATTGTGTATATATATTATATATATTGTGTATATATATTATATATATTGTGTATATATATTATATATATTATATATATATATTGTATATATTATATATATTGTGTATATATATTGTATATATTATATATATTGTGTATATATATTGTATATATTGTGTATATATATTATATATATTATATATATTGTGTTTATATATTATATATATTATATTATATATATTGTGTATATATATTATATATATAATATTATATATACTGTGTACATATATTATACATACATATATATAATATATTATATATATATTACATATATATATATATATATATATATATATATATATATATATATATATTACATATATATATATATATGATACAACATTAACGCCGGACACAAACAAGTTTCTTTTAAGAAAACGGTTCGAGAGGTGTTAAACTCATAACCACAGGGTAGAACTATATAATTGTATTCCTAAATAAAACAACACAACTGTTTTTTTTAGAACCTATATAACAAACATCAACCTTGGTAGCGGGATAATGTATAAACACTAAAATGTATTACACTGTGACCGCCTTCAGCCTCAATCGCCGCTTCATGAACTAGGAGCATGCCTTTACCACCAACGCAATCGGAAGATCCGCAAATACTCAGCGGTCATAAGGCAGGCTTTTATGTTGAGGAAAATTATATTGGTGACGTTCTCGACCCATGGCCAGCGCGTCTGTGGAGGAGATGGGTTAGTGGCAGACATGTAGTAAGGCGGAGACTTTCTCTGAATCCAATTATGGGTTTCTTTGGACTTTTCGGTAGGCAAGGAGTCCCTCTGCCACACACAGCATTGCACCTATCAATCACCACCCTATTTAGCACATCCAGATACACTTTGATGTTTGGGTTTCAAGCCGACTTTGAAGATCTGAGGTGGCATGAGGTGGCGCAGAATTGAAACTAAATGAAATATCATAACCGTGCCCGAAAATATTGTTTTTAACACTCTGGCACGTCCATGTTAATTCTGGAAAATGAGGGTGCTGGAAATGGTTCTGTTTTCATAATTTTCGTACGTTGGATCTGTAGAGAGCATAAGTTGTACAGCGGTGTTATGCGATCTTGTTCTGTTAACCATTGTTCCATTTTTAGCCATGATAGGAAGTCCCCATCGCTTTTGTGATGCGTATACATCTAGTTAAATAGTAGATGGTCGACAAAAAAAAAGAAAAGAAAACGGATTTCACCAAAGAGTAATGGAATAATGTCCCCTTTTTCTAGGATGATAATTTTATCGTTCCTCCCCGTATAAAACATGCCCTTCATATAATGGAAAATAGTGGCAGAACATTATTTTTAACGCATGCGTAGTTGTTGTGGTGTTTACTGCGCATGCGTTTCGGTATGAATTAATCTTCCATGGATTGTGCATCGCTTCGGAGAGAAGCCATATTGAAATGCGCTTATCATTAACTCGCGTGTTTCTTCACCACAGATAGAAAATTTCTTTTCACTTGTAATCTGGCATATCGTCCGTGTTAAAAGAATAACCATGATGCATATTTTTGGATGAATGAAATGGAAAGACGTCATAGATATGCACAGAAAAAATCAAAAAACGAAACGAGGAGAGATTTCGTTGACGTTTCTTATTTATTTAGTAGGTATTTCTTTTCCCTATGTTTTGTTTATTTCTTCCTTTGTATCAAACCCATTCTCTATTTCTGAAGCCTTTGTATTTCGATATTCTGAAATATGGGAAAACTGTAGAGATGATCTTAGAGGGCAACGAGAAGGAAATGTTCTTCCTATTTAGTTGCCAAAAAACGAGAGCAAACCTTGACACCCTGTATGAATAAAACAGCCCTTCCATCGTTCAGATGAAGTTGGACGTTTTCTACTTTTATCCTCGACATAAAAAACAAAAAAACACATGACAATATTTAAAAAAATCCTCACAGTGCAGTCAAATGTCTCTAACTTCTGTTATACATCGAGCAATCTTATAACTCCTTGTATACTAAAGTAAGTGTTCTCTATTATATTATTACGCCCCTAAATGATGGGCTGATATCCAATTCATGATCCCATTTTCACTGAAAGAGATCTTACTAGACCCAACGACAGAAAAATTTTTCGAGTGTGTCTATCTATATATAAAAAAAAAAATGTCCATGAAAATTTCCCCTAAAATGTAGAACAAGATAAATAAATTCGATACAATCGATACAATTGTTGAGCCGTCACTTGAATAATCATCTCTTCTGCTCTTTATAGCAAACATTGTTTCTGTCTTCTCGTAGTGCCCATGATTGTTGAACTAGGAGACTCTAATATTATTTATGTAGTATGCTATTTTGATCTAATATTTCTTTTTTTGGGGGGTATGTTTTTGTTCCTTTTTATCGAGAAGGAGGGAAAGAACGTAAAAAACCGTGACATCTGTGCTGCTACGCGCATAGTGAAACCAAAAGTTACCAATGTTTAAATTAAGGCGAGTCATTAGAGAAGAGGTGATGGTTTCCGAAAATAACGGCGAAAGAGCGGCCCCCCCTATAGAAAGTGTCCAGGTTAGAGTGAAGAGATTGATATTTTTAGCCAATTCTTTGATATTTAAAATGAATTCAAGCTTGTGAAAATTCGAAAGTTTTGGGCAGGCATACAAACATAGATACACATATACATATACTTAAACAGACAGGTGAGATGTGTGTTATAGATGGCATACTTAGCTATTTCTAGTATCCCAGTATTATAATATTTCGGTTTGTATCTCTGTTAGACTACATTTCGAAACCGTAATAATAGTATATTAAATACTTGCGATCAGACAAATTCTGTTATATATTATAAGACTGGCGTTAGTCGTGATTTAGTGGTAAGTTCTATTTAGACACCAGATGAGGCATAATTATAACCCAGGCCCGTGAAACACAATCGTTCTCAGTTTTAGATGAAAGATTCTTGGCAGGGCAAGAGCAAGTGTCAAATGCAGTGCTGAAAGCAGGAATCGATCGATATGTGGATATTATGAATAACGTCACGTTTTTAAGTTCTCAGATCAAGTCTTCCTTACGAAAAGTATGCGAACGAGATACGGTCTATGATGTAGACAGTTGGTAATTTCAGTGAATATTAATTAGATGTATGTCAATCTGTTTTAATCATTTCCCATACGAAAGCATTTCATGAAACTGCAAGTAAGTCAAGCATCTTACTTGATAATTAAATGTGAAGCAGGGGGAATATGATGAAGAAACAGGTAATTTCATGTAAATGGATAGTCTGGTGAAAGGTAAAGTATCCAATGACGGTAAAGTTTAAAAATTAAAATCCAAGAAATTTAATTAAATTTCCATTTGTACAAGTAAAATTCAAGGAAATTGCGTAAGCGTATTAAAAGCTCTATCTCCTATTTTGTTTTATTGAGCTTTTACATCTGGTTGAGATTATTTTGTAAATAAAAATTCTTTAATATTTATAATATACTTTAGTTTTACCATCTTGGATCATTTTGGTAAATTGTAATTTTATATATATATATATATATATATATAGATATATATAGATATATATATTCAATAATATCTAGAATTTCAAGAGTTTAACTGCAGAATTGTCAGAGGAGTTTGTTAGTTCTCAAAGGTTAAATCGTTGAACTTTGACTCCTTAACTGATAAATTTCTGGCCGAACATCAATCAAAAATATTTTCCCAAATCTCAGCACCCTGTATATAAATTTTCGAGTCTGTAGACTTAAGATTGATTGCGTAGGGAAATGTTGACACACACATGTTCATTATATATATATATATATATATATATATATATATATATATATATATGCCAGTTGTTTTGTCGTTCTTTCCGAAATAAACCCGGATGTATTTTGTCAACATAGAAATGTTGTTATAATTCATAGTTGGCATTGGACAAGGCAGTGAAAAAGAGGAGGACGAAACAACAGAACTTCATTATTTAATTAATTTGAATTCTTATTGAGATGAGTAATTTGTATTATTTATTTATTTCTTTATTGGGGACAAGTATCCTCATCTCCTAGTTGTTGCTTCGCGATGATTCGGTCAGCTGTTTATCTGGCCATTCGTCAGGTGTTTAATCGCGACACGAAAGGATCGCCGAATCTCCTAACTGCATCCTCAGAAATTACTGCCTTCCATAGTGATTGCTGATTTATTACATTTTTGCTTACTAAGCTTCAGGCCGACTTTGGGTAGAATTGAAATTGTTATCTTTAGACAATATTCACCTGGAACCGTACAGATTCAACGTTTCTATCTTCTGCGCCACGGGGAATTCGTCGTTCCTATCCCGCCAGGATTGACCTACTGACGAAGACCAGAGGAATAGTTGTCCGAAACGTCGTGAATAAACAACAAAAAGATGAGGATAATAATCTGCAATCCATAAATGGTTACACAAAACAATTTCGTCGAGCGTTTATCAGTGGATGGCGGAACTTGTCACTCGCGCTGAACGACTGTCGGCTCTCTACTTTTTTTTATATATATTATCCGTGTTTTATAAAGACATCCCCCCACATTTCTGAAATGTACATTTTAAAAATATTTAATACTTAATTTTGCGTTAAACGTGTAATTTAAACGTTTATTTATTTCCGGTGATATCACTTCTAGAAAAATTATTGGACACAGTAATGCTGATCTAATCCATCTAGCATGTGCGTCTATGCACACATTCACTCTTAATATTATATGCGTTTTGTCATAATTGTCTGAATTTCATTATGCAACAGTACATACAAATTATTACATATAGATCTTATTACAAATAAATGTTATAACATATCAACAATATATATAAATGCATGTTTAGGATAGTAATGCTAGTATATATATATATAATTTTATATATATATATATATATATATATAATTATATAATGTAAACATGTGTGTGTATTCATTTCCCTACGCAACAACTCTGTCGGTTTTTAAGTCTACAGACTCGAAAATTGATATACAAGGTACTGAGACTTGGGAAAATATTTTTAATGTTCGGCCAGAAATTTATCAATTAAGGGTTCAAAGTTCAACGATGTATCCTTTGAGAACTCTACCAAATTCGTCAGACAATTTTGCAGTTAAACCCTTGAAATTGTAGATATAGGTTCCATTGGCATGGATCTAAATTTATTTGAACCCAATACAATAAATATTAAGAGGTATTAATGGAGGCCAAAGATTTAAAAAATTGGACCCCTGCGGTCTCTACCAAATTACTCAGACAATTTTTGGTCTAAACATTTGAAATTTTAAATGAAGGGAATTCAGAGATAGGGCAAGCTTTTTAAGAGGTTTGGGTCGAAAATTGGAGTTACCAATATATAAATGTATGTATGTTTGCATGTCTGCCTAAAAACTTTCGAAGAGGCTACGGATTTTCACAACACTAGTATTGTTTCAAAGGTCGACCCTTCCGACGACAAATATCAAATAATTGGCTAAAAACAATTTATATCTTCACCTTCAACTGGGCACTTTTCTACAGGGGGTCGCTTTTTTGCCGATATTTTCGAAAATAACCCACTCCTTTCGATTGTCTAGCCTTACTTTAAACCTTCGTCACTTCCGGTAACAGCAAAGACGTCTGTTTTTCCCCTGTTCTTTTCCTCCTTCGCAGTAGTAGATCGTGCCTGCCTTACCACTACCCCCCTTTTTTTGTTCACCATACACATCCAAACACCGGGCAACGCGGGCTCCTATGCTAGTATATATATATATATATATATATATATATATATATATATATATATATATATATAAGCACGCCTCTCTGTTCAGTTGAATTGTTAAATGACAACAGGCTGGCAGCTTCTATAATAAAATATCTGGGGCACATCTTAAAAATGAAAGAGAGCGAAGCATAATCGATTTCCTCACCATGAAAAACGCGGCTGTCATTTGAGAAGAATTTGATTGTGAAACAGTACTGACTGTCTTGGATCGTCTTTGAACTTTGTCTTTTCATCCAACTAACCTTTCGGCACCAAAAATGTTGAATGAGAACTTGAATTGTTAACAGGTTTCTTTCCTTTTAACTGACAGACTTGTTTCATTTTATTTTTTACACAATTCTGTTGAACTAACTTTCGTTTTCTAATTCGTTCTTCTACGTGTGATGCCTTGAAAGAAATAATTATGCACCGTGTTTAAATTAAAATAATATCACATATTTTCTTTGATGTAGCATGGTTTAAATTTCCTCGTGCTTTCAGGACACGCGTGCAGGACTATAGCAATAATATCAGATGATTATTTTTTTCTCTCGCAGAATAAAATGTGTTATATTCTTGTAAAACACTTACTCATCAAATAATCGCCATGTAATTTATATATTTTTCATCTAAATACATGACTTACATGTTTCAATTAATCACAGCAATTAGCATGATAGAATATTAGAATATTAAGAAGGTATGGCAAACTTTTTATACCCATTATTTTCGTACACATACTTGCAGAGTCTCATCGTTATTTGACCGATTAAGCGCCTGACAATTGTTTATAATATAAATAAGGCATTATTTGTTTATTGTAATATCAATTTCCGTGTTGAACCATCTTCCCGGTATCTTAGATATTGGGGTTTGAACAGGTCGCAGATTGGTAACCTCTTCCGCAAAATCGCACCACAGCAGTACCTGACTACAACGGTAAGAAAACAAAAACCACCCACAACCGACCCAACTACTAAGCTCAATTAATATATACATCAGACTCAGAAGGTAAATTTACATATAGAACTCCTGACACAGTCAATAGATTGTACGGTCTAAACTAGTTCACGTTTCTGACCTTGTTTGCCATCTTGTCATGAATCCTCATGTAAACCAGTCAGTGTTTTACTCATTCTATTTCTAGTTTTTTTTTTTCTCTTTTGGTACCCCGAAAAAAGGGGAGAGAACTTTTAAATTTTCCCTTGTCCGTTTGTCAGTTCCAACTTTTCTCACTATCTACGCCTTGGAATTTTTGTAAATTTTGCATAAACATAAAACATTAAATAAGTACCAATGTAACAGAAAGTATTTTCAGCGGAAACTTCGGCTGCCTCCTCCCAGGGGTGACTTTTATGTTAACATGGCAAAAATTGACACGTTAGATTTTTTAAAGTCTTTCTAAACAGTTGGAACTAACTAACTTCTATATAAGTTTGTTTGTCTATACTTCGCCATAACTCTTGAGTGTGTCTCGGAGAGCCCTTCAGAGCTAATAAAGACACTCATTTTTGGGGATTTTTTAAACCATATTTGTCTAAAATTTTCTGTGTATGTCTATTTAAGAGCTTTGCATGGTGCTAAACTCAAATTTAAATATGTTTAGGCCTTAGAGACTTTGGGGGCTATATGATGGACCAAGTTATTTATTTTTCTTCAATGGTACGGAACCCTAATGTACGTATATTCAGGCCTTAAAATTCACTGTTTGCTCATTTTCAACAGGATTATACGTCTCCTGGCGACTTTTGGGGCAAAATGAGGGCGTAAAATTCTAACTTAGTCATTTTTTGTACCTCATTCACTGTGCACTGATGGGGGACCAATGCATGCTTCACTTGTTAATTTTGTTGATTAGTCCTGCTACAAATACACAAAGAAATGTGAAGTTATCATTGATTATTATTGGGAATGTAAGATATAGCTTTCCTGGCGTCTGCGATTGCATATTATATAAGAGATGTTCCTAAACGGGGATGTTTTAAAAATTTTATGTGAAAAGAAATCGGATTATATGATTATCTTTTATCTTCTTAATCTTGTTATTCATTCTTTCAATCGGTCATTCAACCCACCTACATTCGCACGTATTTACAGATAAAAAAATTCACACACACACACACACACACACACACACACACACACACACACACACACACATATATATATATATATATATATATATATATATATATATATATATATATATATGTGTATATATATACTAGCATGGATGCCCAGCGTTGCCAGGGTCGACATGAAGTTCGGTTATGACAGACTTTCTATACTAAGAATATGGAGCAGTTTTTCATTATTATATGTGAAATCCATCGTTACCCCCACAGAAATTTCAATAATAAAATAACGAATGAAAACACGAAAATGTAACCCCGCGTCTCTGAAAAAAGAAGTGCGTGACAAACTCTCCACCAGATATTTCGACACAAGGGGATACGAAGCGAAGTTATTCTCCGGATATTGAGCGCCTTTTCATGACTATATTCCGGTTAAAGCAAATTTATTTTATGCTACCTCAGTCCAGAAAAATATGATTTTACGGTCTGTTGCAACGGAAACAAACCGTAAATAATTCTGTTTCAAAAATATCAAAGTAGAATTTGTGTTAACCGAATGTTTATGTTATGAAAATGATGAGTTATGACTTATTGCGTTATTAAAAGAAATCAATTAGTTACGATGTCAAAAATTGTGAAGAAAAAAAAACTGTCAGAAAAAACGTAAATAAAAGTTTTTTGGTTAAAAAAAACGAATCGTAGTTGAATTGAATTGTTTGTTTTAAAATAAGAATCACTGGAACATAACGTTAACTGCGAAACCACGGAAATTATTTTATTTAACTAATTCCAAAAATAATGCTTGAAAGTTTTTAGTTTTAATATCCGCCGAAAAAGTAAACAACAACAACAAAAATAACAGCGTTCGTGCCTTACTAGGGAACTAACTCTAACTGATTCGTATAAAAATCGATGTCGGTAAAATAAATTAAAACTGTTACCAATATAAATCAAATTTAAATAATAAACTTAAATTGAAAACTTAAAATAATTCTCTCACTATAAACAATAACTAATACGCCACTATTTAATAAAGTCCATTCTCCTTAATGTAATATGCAAATGACGTCACCTCTTTAATCTTATATTTTGCCATAATCATAGTATATATTGGAATGAATAATACGAAAATGGATTTGTGTATATATTAATCAACTTGTGAACAAACAAACAACAAGGCGGGAATACGAATTTATATATATAATTATATATATATATATATATATATATATATATATATATATATATATATATATATATATATATATATATATATAGTTGTACGTAAAAACATGTTTTTGCACCAATCCAGTTTTACTAGCTAGACGGGTAAAATACGCTTAATTTGGTATTTTAATTTGATTGATTTGATTTTTGGAACAGGAACTGTATTTGAACTTAGGGGCGCCCAGTTTGTGAGCCTGTGGCGTTTACTGTTCAACATGTGTCACCTCCAAGAAGAGATGGCCGCAGAACCTATTTCATGCCTAGATGTAAAAGTAGTTACGCAATTTTAAACGCATTTGATAAAGTTTCTATATAATAAGAATGTTTGCAGAAGAGTATTACTCGACCTCACTCTTTAATTCTAAGTGAGATATTATCTTCTTACCTGCATCCTTAATGACCAGAACCTAGATGTTTCCTGAAATAAGCTATTCCTGTTGGTTGAGGTAATAATTTTGTCCGGTACTCTACTAAGCAATTCACCCTCACAGCACCGTATGATCCTGGATATGACCTATTTATATAATTATATCCGATGGTGAGGCCCCAGCTTGCGAGCTTTGGGGAGTGTGGAGACACCTTTTAATTCCCTTTGCCCCCAGTCCCACTCTGACCCAGACTGGTAGCACCTGTTAGGGTCCACACTATGGGTTAAATAGAAACCGACTTGAAAAAAAAGCAAATATCCTCTATTAAAAAAATTATTCTTCAAAATCACTGAATTCGGCATTAAATAACCTGAAAAGGGTTGATATGCCGTAAAACAAAAACAACCCAGCTCCCAGGACTTGCCGTCTCTCTTTGTAATAGAGCTAGTTAATTGCTATTCGTTTAAGGCCTCTTAAAATGTTTGCGGTCCAAAATGCCCGTCCTTTGGGTTTGCTGATGATTCCATCTGAGTTCTCATCCATTGTGTAACACTTTTCATCTTAGCGAAGTAAATTCATATCCTTTTTCTGAAATTAACGTTACTATGATTGTTTCAATCCTATGCAATTTTCAGTGTCCAATCCTTCTGGCTACGCTTTCTATTTGAGATTGCGTGTGTTAAGTATTTATGGCATAATACCAAACAAGATGCTATGGTATTTTCTGGTAGGTCATACTGCTTGTCGTCGAAAGAGCTTACTTTTCAAACCAAGTTTCCAATTCTCGTGTGTAGTCGTCGCGTGTGGGAGAAAGATAAATTCTCCTAATTAAACTCCTACTGGCTTATGGCTGATCGAACATTAACAATCTACAACAGTAAATTGTATGAAGAATTCCGGTCGAAAAAGATTACACAATTTGTACTTAGGCATAAAACATTCAGAGTTTCTCAAGCTAAACATGAGGATGAAGAATTATCCTTGTTCAAAACGCTGTGGTATGATATTTAAGATGAGAAATATTGTACGAATAAAAAAGGACCATGGGACAATTGTGCAAGAATTCAAAGAGATTCACGCAAAAGACGTTGACGTTAAAGTTCCTGCAGAATTTAAATTTTGATTTCAAATGATGTATTTTTTAATAAATGTTCCTCTTATTTCATATATGATTTTGAATTACAATCGTTTAAAAACAACTGTGTTTTCTTTTCTGAATATAAAAAAGAAAGCATGCAAATTCGCATTTCAATTCAAGCAAGGCCGAACAGCTGCTGAAACAGCTCGCGATATAAAGGAAGTGTTTGGTCCAATAACAACTACTGAACGTACAGCACAATGGAAGTTTCAGAATTTTCGTGGCCCTGATGAAGATGATGAGCATAGAGCACGGCCATCTTGTGTTGACATCGGCATTTCTAAGCCTTAGTGAAACCCAATGTTCGCACAACAATTCACGAATTTCCTTCTGAATTAGACGTAACGTATATGGTGATTTTCAAACACTGAGATAGATTAGATACGAAAAAGAACTTGATTAATGGGTGGCGTACAACCTCTACTACAACCAAATGCAACGCCGTTATGAAATGTCGTCTTGCTTCCGTTTCCGCAACAAGAACCAGTGGTTTCGGAGCCAGGTTTCGACTTCCGATGAATATTGGGATCTTCACGACAAGCAGCGACGCTAAGCTTAGTGCGTAGACGTCGAGGAGGCTTCACGGCATTATCTTAAGCCAAAGTTACACAAAAAAGAGGTAATGCTGATTCTTTGGTGGTTAGCAATACGTCTCATCAATTATAGTTTTTTTGTGAATGCAGTTTCTATCACAACGGAGAAAGAGTCTCAACAAAGGGATAAAATGCACCAGGAACTTGACAAGACCCATAAATAGTCAACAGTATAAACCCAATTGTCCTCCATGACAATTCCGTATCGCACGTTGCTAAACAGAATTTTCAGAAGGTGAAAGGATGTGGCAACTCTCTAATTATCTATCGGCTACTACTTCTTCAAGCATATGGAAATTTTCTGCGAAAGGCTGCTTAAAAAAAAATAAGCGAGATCATCACTACCAAACCGCAATTATTTTATGTTACTGGCATAAATACACTGCTTTTCTACTGGCCAAAGTGTGTTGATCCTGATAATTTCGACCAATAAACTTTTGGTTGTGTTGCTAAATGTTCAGCTAAGTTTAAAAATTCCAAAACCGCACGAATTGTTTTCACACATTTTAATACATCCTCATCTCGAAGATTCTGAAATACAATTGATAATAATATATATTTTTATATCGAAAAATCTGTCTGCAATGCGACTTGCGTTAAAGAACTGTTCTTTCTTCGCTGAAAACTCTAGATTATATTTAATGGGTTCGGAATATATATATATATATATATATATATATATATCGGTTGACAGAAGACTGAACGTATTGATGCGCGACTGAAAACAATTCATTACTTTGCCTTTCAAGGATATATTTTTGCATGAACTTTTAAATGAGTTTGAGTTGAATGTGTAAAGGTTGGCATGGCGGAACAATTGTCCATTTCAAAGTCGTAATACTGAATGCAAGTTTTCGATTTCAAAGGCAGAAATATATATTTGCATTAAGCTGTTCGGATATTTTAATATGAATAAACCACTGCATTAATTCATTTCGTTCTGTTCGTATTACGTTTAAATTGAGTCAGGAGTAGAGGACGTTGTGTATAGCTGAGGAAGTTGCATATACACGAAGGGCACACAAATAAGTTAAATTACAGTTTAATGTTATTTAAATTAGTTAAATGACAGTTTAATGTTATTTGAATAAGTTAAATGACAGTTTTCAGTTGAAGAAAAAAATTTAAGAGTCTTAAAAAAAAGACTCTATTCTCTATTACAAATAAAAATTTTGTCTTTCGTTCTATCTTGCTGAAACGAAATGCACCAAAAACTGATGCTATTTGTTTTTCCACTTTTTGCAAAACTTTGTTTCGCAAAACCGAAAAAAACCTCCACCGTGTTCTCCTCTTTTCCTTCTCATCATTTTTCTTTTCTATTTCAATCAACCCCCACTGACTGGTTTCCTAACTTAAAATGAACAAAACATTAATACAGTAAGGCTTTTTCCTCCCGTATGTCAACACTAATGTTCTACAAGGCAGGGCACAAAAACGATAAGATCCACTCTAAAACAACTCAAGCAAACACAGCAAACAAGCGATTAAAGTTACAAAGAGCGTGGAGAAAAAAATACCTGCTACAACACAGGATACAACACCAATACTGTTTCTAAAATAACTGGATTAGGCATTAAATAACCCGAAAAGGGTTGATATGCTGTGAAATAAAACAAACATCTCTCTCCCTCACTTTGTCTCGCAATCCGAAACCATATTACTATATCTATTAAATGAGTATTTAATTCTTTTTAAATACTTTCATCTGAAGAATATGACTCGGCGGACGGGAAAGTCGCCCAATATTTTAAAATTAGGTCATATGTTAAAAACAATAACGTAAAACTATCTTAAATAACTTATGAAGACTAGTTAATACTTATATGATAAACCAAGTTACTGATATGCCTGGACAGAATAAAACGACTCGAAATGGGTTGATATGTTTTGAAAATAAAAAAAATCATGGCATAGAACAAACAAGATAACGATGCTGTTAGGCTGCAGTCAATGCCAAAAGGCTTCATAATATCGATATTTTAATTAGTAAAAAAGAAAAGATGATGCACACTTGAGCTACTCGGCTGGATCCCGTTACGCGGAAAGGAAGTTTCTTCTGCGCTAATAGCTGCTCCCTAGTTTTCTGCTATGCTTGCTTTATCCGGTTTGGTGCAATCAACACCGATTCTATAACACAAAGCTAGTGGTTGCGGTTGCATTCTATTGGGGGGAAGACGACCCTGGAAATGAATCGGGTCAGGTTAAATGGGATAACGTGCATAGAGTAATTGGATTTTTTAAAAAGAAAATAAGATACAATAGTGAAACGAATTAGTAATTATTTTAAAACAAAAATAAACGCAAAACGGGAAAACGAATCCATAAAAAAATTAAGAAAATATATGAGAACATATCCAAGGATGGAATACTGATGCCATATCTGGACAGGAGCTTCTAAAAACACCTATCCTGCCTTGACAGAGTACAAAATCGACTTCGTGGCTTAGTGGGGGATGCCCTTTTCTCTTCCCTGCAACCTCTCTCCCACAGAAGAGACGTTGCGAGCCTGTCTTTGTTTTATCGTTATTTCC
Organism: Euprymna scolopes; assembly: GCF_053919585.1. Lineage (NCBI taxonomy): Eukaryota > Metazoa > Mollusca > Cephalopoda > Sepiida > Sepiolidae > Euprymna > Euprymna scolopes. Next base: position 105,036,839 of record NC_136501.1, on the reverse strand, counting down.
ATGACAGGTGCTCGTCCCCTCTCGCCAATCTTTCACGTGTTCAAGTCCAACATAAACAAACTCCTGACAAACCGCCCCCTTAAATAATACAATATCTTTGTTTTATCGTTATTTCCAGGGCAGGCACCCGTCTGAACTCCAATCTCTGGTCCTCCCTCGCTAATCTTGTACGAAAAACACTCGTCTAGCTGAATCCGCTATCAAAATCTTCCACCACTCTATATCTATGTGTAAATCAAAACGTAGATTCCATGAACAAAGCTTTTTTCTTAGAACTGCACGCCTGCGGAACTCTGTTCCGTCTGTTTGCTTTCGTCCTGACTACAACTTTGATCTCTTCAAGTCCAACGTAAACAAATTCCTGATGAACCGCCCCTCTTTAGTAGACACTTTAAATATCCACTCTAACGTACTGTACTTAAATTAACCCTTATGCCTGAGTGGCTTCCAGGCCTTGATAGGTGATGACAAACTTGTAAAAAAAAACAGAACAGTGCGTTTTACCGATGTTGTATGATATTTTGCTGAGTTGATAATTAGGAAAGTCCCTTGAAAATGTAGTCATATTTACCTTTGATGCATTTTCTGAAATCTTACAAATATTTAAACATTTTTAAAAATCATTCATCGAGATAAGCTCTGGTTTAATTCATGTCTGTTTTCTAAAACGATGAATAGCAATTTAAAGACAAGACATTTTATTTAAATTCTGTCGAATACAATTGAACTTATTTTACTCGCTGTAAAAGTAACTGCCCATAGTGACCATTTCAGCCCGGCGTTGGCTGGGTGATGAGAGGTGTGTTGAACAAAAAAACAATAAAAGTGGTAGTATGGCAACAGGCTCGAACCCGTACCGCGAAGGAGGAAAAGAATGGGAAAAACAAGACGTCTTTGCTATTAGGATCACCGCCAAACCGGAATTGACGTAGGTTTGAATTTAAGACAATGGAAATGAGGGGATGACTTTCGAAATTATCGGCGAAAAAAGCGACCCCTCGCTGTTAAAATATGCCCAGTTGAGGGTGAAGAAATTAATGCTTTTAGCAAATATTTCGGTATTTGTCGTCTGAATGGTCCCTCTTCAAAACGATACCGATCTTGTGAAAATGGCTAGCCTCTGTCGAATGTGTTAGGCAGACATGCAAACATACATACATGCATACATTTATATATTGGTAGCTCAAATTTTCGATCCAAACCGATTAAAATGCTATCTTTGAATACCCTTTATATAAAATTCATATGTTTAGACAGAAATTGGTTAATTTGGTAGAAGCGCAGAGGTCATTTTTTAATTTGACCCCAATTATGTCCCCTTTACATTTATTGTTTTGGGCTCAAATAAAGTTAAGTTAGACCCATGTAAAAGGAAACTATATCTAAAATTTCAAATGTTTATACCCAAAATTGGCGGATGAGTTTGGTAGAGTTCTCAAAGATCAAATCGTTGAACCATGACCGGTTAAGAATCGATTACAGGAATTTTTCGAAATCTCAGTACCGTGTATATAAAATTTCTAGCCTGTAGTCCAATAATTGACAATAATTGCGTAGGGAAATACACACAGACCCGATCACACACACATATTATATATGTGTGTGTATGAGTGTGATGTCTGTGCCAGCGCTCGCACACACACACACACACACACACACACACACACACACACACACACACACACACACACACACACACACACACACACATATATATATATATATACATATATATATATATATAATCCCTAATATAAAGTCATTTTAAATGATTTAAAAGAATATATTACTAGGTGGCATTACCTAGAGCCGAAACCAGAACGTATAACACTTCTTTGGTACTATTGTTCTATGTTCTAATCTATAGGAAAACTAAAAATAAAGTGTAAAACTTATAAATGTATATTTGCGTATGAGTGGAAAAACGATTTCAGTCGAATTACATGAGACAAAGTCCTTGCCATTTTTAATTGTGACCTGTAACAATCTACTTTTACCGATTAACATCTAAATTGAGTTTGTTCTTTAGGTCGAAATATATTAAATTGCAAGTCTGTTATAGAGTTACAAAATAATTTCGTGCTGTCCTCTCCTGAGACAGAAGTTCATTCACTCACACCCAAACACACACAGACACACACACACACACACACACACATATATATATATATATATATATATATATATATATATATATATATATATAACATTTATGCAATGTTCACGAGGTCCATTGGTAGAAAATTCAGAGCTGTCTAATGCCTGCGGTCAAATTATGCATTTATTCGGAAATAAACTCCTTCATTTTGTTGGCAATAGTTTGTTGAATGTAAAGGCTTACGAAATGGAGTCAATTGTGTCTTCATAACGGGATTGTTTTTAACATTAATTATTACGTATACATTATACACTAATGCCGCTACTTGTAAAAGAAGATTATATATATATATATATATATATATATATATATATATATATATATATATATATAAACTACGGAATTTAAAAATGCTAGCTTGTGCTAATAGGTTCCCGAAGTCAAATACATCATGAGTGCAGTGAGAAATTCTTGACCTCTCCATTGTCTTCCCTTTGAAATTATATACATTTTAAATCAGATTATATTTAAATTTTACTGGTGTTTTGCAATTTTGACATATACAATCCTCTTCTCTTGGCTCGTATCTTTTGCAATAAAAATACAAGTTTCGATTTTATATAGATTCCCTTACCTTTTATTAACATAGATATGTATGAAATAAATGGGGAATAGAAAGTGACAGGGCAACTAGAGTAAGCGATTTGGGTGCTTAATTCAATAAATCTAATAAATAAACACAGGAATGATATAAAATAATGGCTAAAATCATTCTTGTAATTGGTTTATAAATCATATCGTTTCTTTGGAAATTATATTATATAATTCTCAACGAATTAAAATAATTCTAGGATAGAAGCGGAAGAAAAGAAAAAACAACGAAATAAATACACAGATTTTTCACAGATCATGTAAAGCAAAAAGAAAGGGAGATGGAAAAATATAATAAAAAGATAGATGTGTGGCGCAATAAAATAGAACGTTCTGGGGGGACGCATTGCTGGTAATGAAGATCTCCAAGATGATATATTACTGATGAATAATCCAAACCAGAACCACGAGATTCTTTTTTCTTACGAAAGGTTTAAACAAAGCATACAAAAAAAAATGGCAAACCTGACACTGCGACGCTAAATCTACATGACCTCAACAAAAAGGTTTCATGGGAGAATGAAATTCCCAGGCTGTTCTCCTTTTATGAATATAAATTTTAGAAGAGATAACGATGTTTCATTTTAAAAACTATTGCAGGGAGTTGTCGACGCCAGCCTACATACAGCGGCTGGTACTCCAAAATTGGTCAGCCATCTTTATGCTAAAATGTTTTACACGAATTTTGTATTGGAAAGACTCAACGATTCATAACGCCAGTGAGCTAACGATATTTTGGGTGTCAACGTGATTAGGATGTATACGGTCATTGTATATATATATATATATATATATATATATATATATATATATATATATATATATATATATATGCGAAGAAGGTTAGAAACACGTTGATACCATCGGTTTCAAGTCCAACATAAGGGGGACCAATTAATGGTAAATCGTAATTTATGTTAGGCTCTCGTCAGCCATTATTTAGTATTTGCCATAAACCGCCCCCCTTATGTTGAGCTTGAAACAGACGGTACCAATGTGTTTCTGAACTTCTGTACAGTTTATTAAGTAACTATTAAGCTCTTATAACGAACAAGTTCTTTCTTTGTAATCCAACACTGTGTTGGAATTGTTCCCCCCCAAGGGAAAACAGTAAACAAATATATGTATATATAGGTTTCCAATTAAAAAAAATCGATGTGTGTGTGTGTTTTTTAAAAGGTATTACACTTTGGACTTTCCATGTAAATTTCCAAAAAACACTTTTTTGTGTATTTACAATATACCATTTATTGAACTTTTATCTTCAATTTGTGATATATAAAACTATTTAAGAAATTTACCAAAACAAATATGTTGATAGATTTTGAAAGTTTAAAAACTGACAAAAAAATTACCTCGTAAAATTCAATTGCTTTCAACACGTAAAAAAATGGCTGGATGAAGGCGCACCGGCACTTTGTGAACAGTGTTGTTTTTTAAATAAAAATATTTCTATTATTATTTTGAAACAAACTTAATTGTTTATTTTTAAGTATATTCCATAAAGAAAATAAACAACCAACTTTTAAAACGGAAATTACGAGTATTTTATATTTTATTCGTGTTAGGGCTGCCCCTTTTGACAGATTTGCGGTTTAATTGTACAAATATCGTCAAACCAGGTCGTCACTAAAAGGGACTCATAAAGGTCGACACCGATCAAAAGATTGTTTACATGTTTTAAAAAGTTTAAATGGCTAAAATATAATCACATTTATTGAAAATGTGGTCAATGTTATTATAATTTAATTTAAAATAATCACGATGTTCAACAAATTAAAAACATAATGCAAGATGAATTTTAAAATGATGAAATGGGTTTTATTTAATAATTTAAAATTAAAATCATTGATAAATAAAAATAAAAATTTGGGTACTCAAGTATTTATTATGCCATGCTGAAAATAACGTTATTATGAAAACCATTTTAATGAGGACGTGAGAGTGTTCTCCCACTTTACAATTAAAATTTAAAAAAACAGATATCGTGGAACTTGAATTTTAAACTGAAAAAAAAAAACTATTAAAATTCTCGCATCGTATGCATCTTCGAGCAATATCTACTGCGACATAAAACAAAAATTAGGAGATTATGCATTTTTGGTACCACGCTATTTTGAAATAGTTTTTTTTTCAGGTTAAATTCAAGATGTACGATGCAATTTTTTAATGGTAAGGTGGAAGCACATAATAGTTACAAAACACCCTCCTCGTGTTAAGAATGGTTTTAAAAATATTATTTCATTACAGTACCAAACAATACATACATAGCCAACATTGTATTTTTATTGTTCAATTTTTTTAATGTTAAATTATAAAATAAAATATATTTAATAACTTTAAAACTTAATCTTGCATTATTTGGTCAACAACGTGGTTAATTTAAATTAAATGTTAATAACATTTACTACATTTTCAATAATTAGTGCTTATATCTTGCACATTTAAAGTTCGTAAAGCATGTAAACAAACGTATGCCGATACAAGTGTCGACCTTTACGAGGTCCTTTTAGTGAGGACCTGGTTTGAACATATGTGTCCAACTAAATGGCAAATCTGCCAAAAATTCTACCAAAATTCTGACACACCTAGTGCTAAGCTTCTCAATTGGCACGCTTGTTGTTAATCTTTTTTTTTATTGTGTCCCCACCCCAAACGAATATAATCAAAAGAATGACATTCAACAATTGTACTTTATATACACCAAACACACAATCTTTAAAGAAAAAAAGTTGTTAACGAAAGGGAAATAATTCCATTTTTAAGCGCAAAAAGTGAGTTTGGTATATTTTTTAATTTTTTTTTACATAAGTCCAACTTACCGTTCGCATTGGAAACGTCGACATTTATAGGTCGTCGGGTACGTTTACAACGAATAAACACTCCAATCTAACCATGTTAAGAACGGCTCTCGAAATAGACACCTCAAACGTCCTCATGTTAAGAAGGGCTTTCGGAATAGGCATTCCTAACATTGTCAGCATACCCGAACCCTATAAAAGTTGGCATGTCGAATTTGAACGATGAGTTGGACGTAATGTAAAAATGTACTCAATTTAAAATAGAAGGAAATTTAAATTCCCGTTCCATTTTTGCAACAATCGAAAAGCAGAGCATTCTATGCAAATTTTAGCTAAATTAGTGTATTAATCTTATTGTTATTTAAGTAAAAATAATATTTAGGTTTGGATATTAATTCCTAAACTCATTTTACACTAAATAATTTATGTGACTGAAATATGAATCTAACTGAATCTTTAATTTCCTGAATAGTAAAAAGATGATCCACAATGGTCGATTTGCTGCTAATATCCATTGTTTAGGTACGAGGAAAAATAAACGATTTTTTTCGTAGGTTTCCGACAACTTTTTGATTGTATTTGAAAGATTAAGGATTAAACTTAATTTCCCAAAGGGAAAAAAATATTTGTACACGCGAAAAAAAAGGTTATGAAACATGTTTTCACGGCGATCTTACTAATTCAGCAACATTTTGAAGTTAAAAAAAATTCATTGTAAAAATCCTTTAAAAGATAAATATTACTTTACTGGATTAATTTTAAAGATAATTAGTAAAGTCCTTAGATATTTAATTACAATACAAACAGGAACCTTGTTTGTGCTGAAAATAGCATCGGTAGTTCGAGAAATTCATTTTGCTTTGAGTTATGTCGAATTAATTAATACGGACTTTAGGGGCTATTTTCGTAATGTTCCTGTAAAAATTATTTTATTATTTTTTGTTACAAATTACGATGTTTTATTTATATAAACAAGCAAAAACGAACGCATTCTGTTTACAATGCCTGTAATGGTGAAATTAAAAGATCCTTTTAGTGATGTCACGTGACGTCAGGCGGTGATATGTCCCCAAATAAAAAAAAATGGTCGATCGGTACAAAGAAAACCACCTATTTATTAAAGAAAAATTTATTGAAGAAAAATTAAGTATAAATAGAGAGATATAGAAAACACGCATGGGTACAGTAAACATAGTATACCAAAATGTTGAAGCCATCCGTTCAGTGGTTATTTAGACTACTAAAGAAAGTGTTACTCGTAATACTGTTCTGCTACGAATCCGTATGACAAATTTTATAACGTATGAAGTTCTATAGGATAACATGTAAGAACGACACCCAAGATAAAAACAGTATTTCGACATATGAAATGCATATTACTACTCGCCATCCTTTAGAAAACACAGGAAAACAATTAAATAAACATAATCCAAAACAGCTCAGAGTTTGACCGTAAAATATTAGGATTGCGTCTCTGCTGATTACAACACGTTTGTCTGTACGTATATCAAACACATTACTGGTGCAACGACCCTCTCATCTTCTCTAACGTATTCATGCATTTTTTTTTACCCGTATGACTGTGGTTTTCACCATTCACAGAAGTATTTAGTCTTAATTTCGAGCGACTTCTTCGACTATTTATAAGTAGTGCATGCAATTGTAGGACTGCAATAAATGTGCGCGTTTAACATAATTTTTAAGTGTAAAAAGGATAATGCACTGATATAACAAGAAAATGTTATTAAATCACGTGACAAATAATTTTGACACCATAAAACAAGGTTATCACATCACAATTAATAATATTTTACATTGCATGATTAGTAATGTTATGTGATCATATTGTCGGTAATATTATGAGATCATATGGTCGGTGATGTTATGAGATCATATGGTCGGTAATGTTATGAGACCATATGGTCGGTAATGTTATGAGACCATATGGTCGGTAATGTTATGAGACCATATGGCCGGTAATGTTATGAGACCATATGGCCGGTAATGTTATGATACCATATGGTCGGTAATGTTATGAGACCATATGGTCGGTAATGTTATGAGACCATATGGTCGGTAATGTTATGAGACCATATGGTCGGTAATGTTATGAGACCATATGGTCGGTAATGTAATGAGACCATATGGTCGGTAATGTTATGAGACCATACCGTCCATATGGCATTACGGGGCCGGTAATGTTATGGCATTACGTGGCCGGTAATGTTATGGCATTACGTGGCCGGTAATGTTATGGCATTACGTGGCCGGTAATGTTATGGCATTACGTGGCCGGTAATGTCATGGCATTACGTGGCCGGTAATGTTATGGCATTACGTGGCCGGTAATGTTATGGCATTACGTGGCCGGTAATGTTATGGCATTACGTGGCCGGTAATGTTATGGCATTACGTGGCCGGTAATGTCATGGCATCACATGTAGGCATGCATGTTTGTATATATGTGTATGTATTTATAAATGCATATGCAGCTATTTAATTATATGTATATGTTTAAATCTATAGATATGTAATTTTTATGTATATATGCCTCTCTCTCCCTCCCTCTCTCTCTCGCTCCGTCTGTCTGTCTGTCTCTCTCTTTCTCTCTCTCTCTCTCTCTCTCTCTCTCTCTCTATATATATATATATATATATATATATATATATATATATATATATACACTCTTTCGCCGATTATTATCAGCTATGTTTTTCCGATAAATATAATACACGTCAACATTTTAGAGGCAACACATGTCTTTCTGTAAGAAAAGGAACAGATTTTATTCCGAAAAAAATATTTATATCCGCACAGCACAACCAAAATCAGTTTAGTGACACAACTGTGTACTCATAAGCAATCATTGCTGTATTTCAGTTGATGTAAACCAGTGTTTATTTGTGTAGAAAACACCTGACTCTAGTGTGTCTATCTTTCACAGGTCTTGCTGATTTGCCTACGATAAATGCCAGGTGATAGTTTCCCATCATGAATAACTTTGTGCGATAAACTCTACCAGAACAAACACCATTGTTTATTCATATAAATGTATTTGTTTTCCACTCGACATCCCTATCTAAGTAAACTCACTGCATTATTAAACAATATAGGCGCTAAAATACAGCACTTGTTATTGGTTATCTCTCTTAAGTGCTCTTTATCATATAGCTTTATAGGCATGTTTCTATAATTACAAGAACAATTCACATCTAAATAGACCATACCATGATCTATCGTTGGTGCTAAATATGCCGATAAGTAATTCTACTGCATCTTTACACGTAAGCATAGGAGCTATTATAAAATTATAAACATAAAAACTTGTTTACTTATAAATTACAATTTAATAGTAAATATAGTTTGTGCATGAATTATTTTTAAATTATTATTCGTAGAATTGGAATTGTTCAGTCAGGTATATCTTGTTGGACTTGACAATCTTTCTTCCGTAAATCGGGAATCTGAAAGAAATTTTACTCAGAACCATTTTTTTTATCAAAGGAGGTAGTATTTTCTGGTTCCCCTGTCATAACCCAGTGCGTGGTTGATAAAATACTTTATTATTACTAACTTTTAATGTTCAATTCAGGGAGGAGTAACATTGTTGGCATCTTCCACTTGTTTACAAATATCTGGTTTTGTCATAAATCCTACTTTTGCGGTTGATTATGTTTGACACAACTTGCCAGGCCTAGTCAGTGGTGAAATAATCACAGGGGACAGTAGGTAGAGAACGAGGTGGTTCATAGCAGTTATTTCCTTCGTCACCTAACCGTTTCATTCTCCCTCCTGTTTTCCTTGAAATCTGTGAGAGCGACCACGTATTGATTTCTTCCACATCGTTCAGTACCTATCAGTTTCTTTCCAGAAGGACATGCTGATATTGGTAATCAGGTTGTACTTTAGTTTGTCCTTGTACCATAGTATAGGTGCTCCTCATGGTCTAGTCCTGATGCTCAGCTCAACATGTAAGATTTTCTGTTGTGGATGATGATGATCTGCTCACTGAATCTCTGTCCAGTACTTCTGTATTGGTGGTGTAGCTCTTCCAAGAGATGTTGAGGATTTGCTTTAGTTTCAATTGCTGAAAACGTCCTAGCGTTTTTTCCTCGCTTTTACCTCGCTTCTATATAGGATCAATGTTTTGCCAGCGTATAAAAGTAGAGTACTATTGCCTGGAAACCATGATGGGGGGTGTAATAACGATCCTCAGTAGTGTCGTCACTCAAACTATGATTGCGAACTATTGAAGATACCCAGCTAGTGGACTCTCGGAATGAGATCATATTAATTATTATTGATTTAATAAATGTTCCGTTCGAAAATCTGTACATATGGACTAGTGTGTAGATCGTTGCTAGAGACACACAAACATAGTCCGACCGTAAATTTACAGCAAAGACTTATCTATATATTAATACGTTAGCGTTTTTTTTTTGTGTGTGTGTTTTTGTCACGCTTACATCCGGGGCGTTCAATTGCTATTTTCCTATATTTCTTGTCATTAATAATGTTATCACTTTTGGTTTCGGTTGCGACTGCTGTTACTTAAATCATCTTTTTTTTTCTTTTTACAAATAATTGTATACCTAATTCTTCAAAAGTTTTGCTTTCAGTTTCATTTATGCCTCAAGGAGCTCACATTATATATACATATATTATTTAAAAAGTTTTTATTTCGGTTTCGATTCAAGCACTCTAGTCATATGGATATGTTTTTTTTAGTTTTGAAATCGCAACTTTAGAACATATAAAATCGATGGAACATTAAGTCTATATTAATACATCCGAAATCTGCAAGAATTAAAATATATTTAAGCGTAGTTTACGACCGGGCTTTGTCTGGCGGTCGTGCTAGCTTAGATAAATAGCTTTACAGTATTAACAAAAGAGCTACAATAATATAAGAGCCTCTCCATTTACACAAACATCTCCAGAATGGCAACACCAATATATTACATACGAATGAGTCCCCTGTGTAATTTCCACAGGTCCAGCTAGTTATATTATTATTGTTACTTTTGTGCGGTGGTTTATTTTATTTTTCTACACGAGATCCCGTACGCTCCCCACCAATGGCTCCCAGGGGAAACAAGACAACGGCACGTGCAGAACTAAGACGATGACATATGGATAACACAGCATATAACATAACGTTTAGGATCAGCGGAGAGTGTAATGGAGTAATAAGTGCTATCATATGAAAAAAAAATTGCCTTATGTTTTTTTTATGTTGATTAATGTGCAGTGTTTTTTTGTGTTTTTTTCTGACACTGAACTTTGTTATTGTGGTCATGCTTATTTAAAGATAACTATTTTAGGTCACGTCAACATCTTAAAGTTCTTCGAATAGAGATTATCCCATTAAAAGAAAGCCGGTTAGAAACGACCCTGTGTTTTATTATACCTTCGTAACGGAGACACGTTTATAGAGACATTCTGGAGTTTTTGAAGGAAGTACTTGGACGTACTTGGCTCTTATATAGATTCTCTATCTATATAAGAGCCAATTACGTCCAAAGATGGAGTACTGCTGCCACATCTGGGCGGGGGCTGCAAAAAACAGCCTATCCTGCCTTGATGGATTACAAAATAGACTCCGTGGCTTGGTGGGGGATGCCCTTTTCTCTACCCTGCAACCTCTTTCCCACAGAAGAGACGTAGCGAGCCTGTCATTGTTCTATCGTTATTTCCATGGCAGGTGCTCGTCTGAGCTCTATTCTCTGGCCCCCCTCGCCAATCTTTCTCAAAAAACACCCGACTAGCTGAAACTACCGTCAATAATTTTCCCCACTCACTATCTGTGCCTAAATCAAAACGTAGATATCATGAACAACGCTTCTTTCTTAGAACTGCACGCCTGTGGAACTCTGTTCCACTTGCCTGTTTCCCTCCCGACTTTAACCTGGATATCTTCAAGTCCAACACAAACAAATTCCTGATGAACCCCCCCTTAGTAATGACACCTTACCAATTCTCCAATACTATTGCTACACTATACCTTTGATTACTGTACACACAATAACCCTTATCCCTGAGTGGCCATTGGGCCTTGATAAGTGGTGAACTCCATGTAAAAAAAAAGAAAAAAAGAAGTATTCCGTGCCAAAACATGTCGGTGATGTATGTTCGCTGCTCTGGAAATCCATTCTATATATATATAGAAAAAAAAAAACAAAACAAACGTTCTTTTTTTAAATTATTCATAACCATATGTAATAAATCCACAAGAGGAAAGAGAGCGTAAAGGCAAAGCTAGCAAATGATGAGTAGGCAGTTTCGAATTCGTGCACAAATATTAACCATACAATAATCGACTCGCAGAACATGAGTCTAGACATCTTACTTACGAATAAAGAAAACCGATGTTTATATCATTTTGTTTATGCTGATAAAGAGGTGTGGTTGGCGATTTCAATCTCTTGCCTCGTTATCACATGCACAGTTACCCTGAAAGGGTGTATACGTGAGACTGAAGGAAGGTAATAATTACTATATGAAATATTCGGACTTTCCATAATATTATAATATTGGTAAGGAATGTAACAGTGTTCTGAAATTCTATAACCTATGTAACATTCCGACCAGATTTAACCGTATAGTCTCAGAGGAAATATAGTATAGAATGCTATTCTTTGTTCGGGCTCAATTTTAAAAGAGTCGGATTAAAGTGTGATTAAAATGATTTATTGCATAAATAAGTGCATATTTTACCTTGTTTCTTTATTTGGCTAGAAAAACTGCGTAGTGATTGTTCACAGGTTCCAATTCAGAATTACCTTCCTCAATTATTTGAAGGAGCAATCTCATTTGTGACGCGTACATTTTGTTTCATTTTTCTTTCGCATCCAGATTATCCTTTTCGAGAAAACATGTTAAAACCGATATCGCGCTGAATGTTGACCTCGTAAGAGAGGCACGTAAATAGGAACACGTTGTTAGAGTTAGATAACCTTCTGTGTTTTCGCTTATCCGCCTACCCTTTCAGTATGATGAAATAAAAAGAAAACAGGATTATATTTTATAGATAGCAACGTGTATTGAATCCACAAGAGGAAACAGAAAGCTTAAGAAAGGATAGCAATTAACAAGTAAAGAGTTTCGTTTCGTTCTCAACATTATCCTTACAGTAATTGACTAGCTGAACATGAGTTGAAACAACAAACTTACAAGTAACGAAACCCGATGTTCCATGTCATATTGTTTATGCCATAGGCCACGGGCTTTTTTCTCGTTCAGTTCAACAATTCTATTAACAGAATGAACTTAGCTAATTAAACTAGCACAACTCCTCTGCTGTTCACATTTCATTTAGGCTTAGATCTCCGATTTTTTCGTTGTTCTTTAGACTTTATTTCATTTGACCATTTCTTTGACTGGTTGTCTTTTTGCTGAACAGATATACACGCGGATATATTTAAACCGCTAATCTTAAACAGAAAACAACTAAAAAAGTATTTGTATATTGTAACTGTTTATTTTTACAGCATATTAACGTTCGATTACTTTATGAATTTCGTATTTGAATGTGTCGATCTACTATATATTATTTTCGACCGAATAATTCAAGATATTATTGGTGTCCATCTCCCGAACTCGGACATATTTTTTCTGTCGAATTACGGAATCTCCTTCTCGAAATTTAGATTCTGAACGGATCATAAACCACGAGTATTAGAATGGTAGTTAGCACGATTTACATCATACGAATAATAAACATTTGTTTAAATCCCTTAACCTTTTATAAATGTGTTTTTCTCACAGCTTAATTTTATTTTCCATTTCTTTTTACATATGTGTATAGAAATGAAAGAGCTCACTTACGCAGCGAAAATAGCGTATCTCAGTATTAGATATAAATATATATATATATATATATATATATATATATATATATATATATACAAATATATATATATATATAAATATATATATATATATATAAATATATATATATATATATATATATAAATATATAAATATATATATATATATATATATATATATATATATATATATATATATATATATATATAAGCTAAATGCGTGGGTGTGTCTTATCAGAAATAAGCTCCTATATGGTTTAGTATTTAAAAAAAAAATGATTACCTATAATGATAGAAGATTTATCGCGACACAGGAATGGATATGTTTGATCTGGCAGAACGGTGGTTCATTAAAATTGTTAGGTCTGTGTTCGCTCCTGGTCCACAAAGTATGGAAATAAAAAAATACAAAATTAAAAAGAAAAAAACGTTTACAAGTGTTTTTGATATAGATGTACATAATAATACTTTGATAAGTATGTTTAACTTCAGTAGAGATGGTATAATAGAATTGTGGGGTTTGCTTTCGCGCCTGCACTTCATAGAATGCTTGTTTCCGACCTGACAACAACCAGGACGTCTTCAAGTCCAACATAAACAAACTCCTGACTAATCGCCCCTTAAGTAAGACACTCTATAAAAATCCCTAATACTAATGATTACTACAATACTATCTCATAGATTACTGTACACGCAATACCCCTTATCCCTGAGTGGCCTTCGGGCCTTGATAGGTGGTGACCCCCAGGTAAAAAAAAATAGGCACAAACTTTAATAAAGACTTTTTATATCTATCTGCGTAAGTATACTTTGATAATTATGTTTCAGTTTGAAGAAATATGGTATGATAAAATTCTCAACTTAATTCTCATTAAGTTGAGAACTTTCTGATTGACATCACTAAATTTGAACGCTTTTCAATTTATGTGGCGTTATAGTGCAGTAGTAAAGTTAATTTTTTTTTCACTCTCTTTTCCACCTTCGCGTCACGGGTTCGAACCTGCCTGCATAGTAACTTTATTTTTCTCAAAACACATATCCAAAGACCCCGGGCAATGCCGCGCCCTCCCGCTAGTAGATACCCATAGCTGAATTAAAAATCTAGTAAACATGTAAAACGTTGTTAATTAAAAAAAGTCAAGTATTATGTCGGTGTAAAAAATGTTTTTTTGACGTTCAAATTAAAGTAAAAAAAAGCGATATTATTTTTGCACCAATTAATAGATTATATGTTCGTTATGACAATTGTTGCATTATATATCTAATATTATATATTTGTGTGATGTCACAGTTTATTTTTTTGTTCAGGAAACTGTTTAGATAAGAGGTATAACGCAAGACATGTTTTTATTTTTAAAAATCTGCACATAGAATTACGTTTGATTTCACATACAGAGAACAAGAATAAAACTTTTGGGGGTTTGGTAGGAAGACGGTGTTTGCCGAATAGTTTTTTACAGAAAGGATCAGGAGGTTTTTCTATGGATATATTTGTAGAGCAAGCATACCCCCCCCAAATATCATATGTTTTGCAGGAAGAGACTAGAAAAGTGTTAGTAAAGTGAATTCAAGCATGAATATGCAAACAAAACTTGAAATTAAAGCCTCTATTTTTCATTACTTCAATTAGACAACGGTTAGTCGTAAGATTGAAATATTTGCTATCTTCTATAATTGTTTATTTATTTGCAGTTTCTTTACATAGTCCTCTCCAATTGCATACATCAGTCATATATTATGAGGGTATATATTTTCTATATATAAAACTGTCTCCGATGTATGTGTTTCTTTTTTAGAAAATTGAGCAAAAATCTACAAAAACTTTAAAAATGTATAATGTTTCCCGACTCTCTGACTGGATTAACGATGCATCGATCTGTTAAAATGTTAATATATACAATTTTAAATATAACTTTATTCGTACCTGTAAAATAGTTTGTTTCAGTAAGTTGAAATGGTAATAAACTTCTAAATGATTTCATTAATCATATAAGCGAGATGGGTGGAAAATAATTTTGAAACTTTAAATGTGCCTTAAAGTATTGAAATTTATATAATCTGTATAAAATTACATTGCGAAGTCAAATGAAAGGTTAGCTCTTCAATACGTAAACTTCTATGTGCTGAATTACTATTCATAGTTTCGTGTTAATGAGCAATTAATATTCAAATATATGACTTGAATTCAGTTTGAATCATATGTGTGAACGAATAGACCATCGAACTTACAAGCATTCGGTTTAATCTAATTAATTTGGGAGAGAAAAATGGCCGTAGGTTCGTGAACATATGGAGTTTTATTGTGCGAACTCTTGAAACATTTGATATAATACGTGTATGTTTATATTACACGAGGATTAATAATATAAAAAATCAACTTTTAAAAAATTTCTGCATGTAATTAAGATTCCATCTAAGTTTTCTTGCGTCAACAGGACATGATATCTTTAACCGCTTTGAACAGAACAATATCGGAAATATCATACACCATATTTAATGCCGACGTATGCATGTGCTGCCAAGTAATGGAAGAGTATTAACGTATGTAGGAAGAGGGGGTACTTTTGGAAACATAAGCTTTCATTACTCTGTATCTTTTTCAATCTCTGGCTCGTTCTTCTTCTAGCTCTGTTTTCTTGTTCTCTCGTTTCAAATTAGCTCACTTTTCATTCTTTCTCTCTCTTTCAACATATATATATATATATATATATATATGTTTTGTGTGTGTGTGTGTGTGTGTGTGTAATAATGTATTCCCTTTTCTTTAATTTTCTCTTATCTCTCCTCTGTATTTGGACCCCTGAGGAACGCCAGCATTTATACTGTGAGATTCTGACTTCAGCTCATCAACCATAACTCTTAAAAAGCTTTCAGAGAGAAATGATTTAGTTAATGGGAAGACATCTCAAAGAACTCTGCAGGTGCAGATCCTACGTAGTAGGTCTTTATGACACACTTTATCAGAATCTTTTGATATATCAAGGACAATTACTCCTGAAACGAATCCCGCGTAAAGCAACTTTGTGAAATAAAGAAATACTCTGAGACAGAACAGTTAGCGCATCAGCTGTAGATCTAGAAGAACAGAAAGCATATTATATATCATTGAGTAATGTTCTGTCTGCTAAGGTGGTTGCTGTCTTCTGTGTTTAACACAGTTTCCAGAAACTTAATCATGATGCACAGGAGAGTGATTGGTCTGTAAGATAAATGACAGACAGCCTGAATTGTTTAATACGGGGAATCTGGTGATGTTTTCCAGGGTGTTAGGAAGCATTTCGCCTTGATACAACGTTTACAACACCTTGAAAATATGGAGGCTAGTTCTGGTTGAAGTATTTGAACACTATAATTGCAATGCTATTGGAGCCAGTCCTTCAACAAGGTTTCGATTTTAGATAGGCTTCACGATATCGTACACATTTATTTGTATATCGCGTAGTATATTCTCAGACACAGAAATAAAATATAGAGGGTAGGCAGCTCTGATCACCTAGGGTAGAATTTGCCACAAATTTCTTGGCAAGGAGTTAGCTGTCTTATGCTGATTAGATTACATCAGGTCCATTGATTATAGTTAGGATGGAGGGCACGCTACGGAAAAGATCCCATTCACCTATTCTGCCAAACCCATTAAAAAAATTGCTGTTCAGGACCTTTGCAGTTGACGGACTGTGTATACACTTTTTTCGCGTTCTTTTTTCCTCTTTTATAGTAGTTGCTGCCAATCCTAATTCCGGCTTTAATCTCAGTACATCTATTCCGTAGATAGCAGTGGAAATTGTGCTTTTATGCGAAATAGTTGCGGCACATTTTCAGGAGAACGACTGCTTTTTGTTATGTCTTTGTCGGAATTCATTAAAGAATATAAATCATTTAATACCGACAATCAATCCTTTATTCAGGTCTGATAATCTAAAAGACACATCATTACAACTGAAAATTAAAATTTACAACGATTTATCTGGCAACGAATGTAATTTAATGAAACTGAAGTTTCTGCATGTTAGAACTAAGCAGTTAGCAAGTCATTGTGTCCTATGAGAATATGAATGGAAAATTACAGATAAAGAGAAGTGATATGTGAATAGAAGTTGATTATAATGCAAACGCGTGTGAATTCCATGTAGGAATGAAGCCCATGCTTGGTACAATTCAAAGGAAATGTGTGTGTATATATATATATATATATATATATATATATATATATATATATATATATATATATATATAGTAATTTATAAAATATGTATGGCGATTAAGCTACACTGAGTATTCCGCGTTTCATCCACTCTAGGACTCTTCAGGCTTATGTGCCAATTCTGTGGTTGTTTTTCGTTTATACATGCTCCTCTTCTATTGAGATTTTAGTTAGCCAATCAGCTTTCTAGTATCCACCGCACCCTTCCTATCAGCCAATGGGCATGCATTTTATCGGAAAAAGGATTCGTTTTAAAACTAGGTTAGTGTTTTTTTTATTGTTCGCTTTTTAAGGGTTTTAAAACCATAGGATTATTTTTTTTGTGTACGGTTTAATTTTTAAGGAAGGAATTTGCTCGCCATCGCATTCGGAGTATTAGTTAATCTGTTTTTTTTTTGGATTAATTTAATAATATAGCTATTCTTGCTCGGTGTGGGGATATTTTTAGCGATGTTTCGAAATTAACTCTTTCCATATCTATTTTTAATGTGACGAAATAAATTATTTTCCGAGTGCTCGACTGTTAATATACGAAATGATAGAGTTATGCGTAAACTTTAAGTATTTACTTCGAAAGTGTTCAATACGTAGGTAGAGCTAGTTAGTAATTATAAAATATATATGGCGATTAAGCTACACTGAATATTCCGCGTTTCATCCACCCTAGGACTCTTCAGGCTTATGTGCGAATTCTGTGGTGGTTTATCGTTTTTATATGCTCTTATATACATTCAAGTTTACGAATTATACGAAAACACCCTGTCAAAATACCCCTAAACACACCTATATATATATATATATATATATATATATATATATATATATATATATATATATATATATATATGAGATATATGCAGTGGTTTGCTTGAGTCTGTGTGTGAAATGAATTGTCTATGAAATCTGTCAATTCGATACGTGATCCTAGTTAATATAAAAAAGATGGATGGCAATATAGAACGAATGTTCAATAAATTTCAAACATAATTATAATGTAAATGAAATAAATATAATTTAAAATTATTGAAAATTCCATTCTAATTTGTTATTAATCTTTGTGCATACTTAGTCGTACCTACGGTTTTGCCAACGAAACGCATTTATATATTCATTACACACAATAGCTTCATATATATATATATATATATATATATATATATATATATATATATATATATATATAACCATACTTAATATATGGAAAAAAGTTTTTTTACATAATAGTTCAGATACTGATCTCATCTTATTAGCAACACGGATACAAACATAATAAGGACTTTTTGGATTTTATCTGTATAGAATGTATTGAGATTGTCAGTGAGGAGATGGGGAAATGCTTCATGACATTTAAAATTTACCATGAATAATTTTTATTAATACTTCGAAAAAATATAATACATTAATAAATACTTAAACTGCCTCAAATGTAAATAGACGCCATGCATTTAATTATAAATAAATTAAAGTTCTGTGGAATGTATAGTAGATTTGATTTGTAAGTGTCCAGAAAATCGCAAACGTATTTGTGGACAGGAAAAACAATATATCAAACCGAAAATATGAGTTTATTATCTGTTTTATGAAAATCGTGTCTATTGTGTTAAAATCTTGAAACTGTCGTAAAATATTATAACTTAAATATTTACAAAATAATATTATTCTATATCGTTTAATGCAAACAGTAACATTTCATTGTAAGAGGCACACATTAGTACGCTTTTTCAATCCAACACATCTTATCAGGCAATGTTATTTTTCTTTTTTCGTTCCTCTCGAATGATCCTTTTTGTATAAGGTTTAACTGTTTACTTTCTTTGGGTAAGAACTTCTGGCCCGTAAAAATTAAGACACATCTGGTTTCCTAACTATAGGAACAATGATCATGACTCATTATTATAATGCCGCTTCCCTATTGTCAGCAGTGGCCGAATTGGCCTTCTTAAATTCAAATGTCGCGGATTTTGCCGTATTCTTAAGCAGTTCTTACTTTCAATTTTTTTTTGGGGGGGGGGGCTTACCTCAAAGCTTAACGTATGGAATGACTACAAGTGGAACAAACCGAATAATCTGTAGATTATTTAAAGCGCAGTTCCTATCTTTGAACTTATTTCTCCTACGTTCAAGCCACTATACATATGATGTTGCCGAGTGTTTTGCTGTAATTAACGAGATGAATCAAAGGACTCCAGTGCAGATCAAATAAAAAAAGTTTTGTTCAAAACCGTGCATCGCGTACTGAGTTTCCAAAGAATGACCTTACGGAGTTCCGAAGTTATATCAGTCAAAACGTAGCGAGGATTACATCTAAGATGATATTAGTATATGTTTTATTATGTAAAGAGTTTGTTAGTTAGTGCCCTATTTACTCCTAAACGGATGAGCTCATTATTTTGTATTTAGAATTTAACACAAATATAAATTATGTGCTTCACATTGTTCTTAGATAGTTTTTGTATGGAGATGTCTTCGGTTAATTTCAGTAATCGAAAAAAATATTTAATGAAGGAACAAGAGATTTAGAGTAAAATTATCGTCTTATGCAGCCTAACATGAGGACATTTGAGGTGTTTTATTAGTGGAGAAGCAGCACGGCCCGGGATGTTGATAAAACTGTAGTCTCTTTGATATTTCAGGAATGTTTCTGTTTAGAAAACAACTGAACTGTGATACTTGATATCTACATTTTAAAATATAATTAAATCCATTAAATACAAATGATTTCACAAATGTAGATCGTCTACAGTGCAAAATGGATTTCAATCTAATTTAGACATAATATGTGGAGTATTGGAAAACACGATTTTACAGATTACGATAACAATAAAATATAGGAGGATGAAAGACTCGTTGATCCTCATCCATTCCTGGGCAAGGTCAGATCTTCCTGCTAGTTGCAAATACACCGATTAAAATAATTCAATTTTCAGCGACAAATTCCGAACGAGAATTATCAACTAAATGTCTTGTAATAGATTGATGTATGTCTTGGTGGAAGTCTTCTATTGCATTTGTATGTTTTTTTGCGCATTTTGTTTATAACAACACCTTACGTTGGAGTAAATTTATATTTTCCTAGAATTTCGTAACAAATTTTGTTATCTAATTTTTATTACCTACTTTTATAAAATATTTGTATATGGAAATGTATCTATAAAGAAACAAAAAATGCATAGTGATGCGAATCACTAGCGCTTTTGCATGCATCAACAGTAAGATGTCATTTAGGAACGAAACCCTAAAAATCTCCGCAAGCCATGTAGAAAATTCATGTATTAGATGATAAAATGAAGCTCATTCGAAATGGCTAATATTAAATTCCCCAGAATTTAATCAGCGGAAAAAAAGAGAAAACGAGCTGATGACGCAAAATGAGAGGCAAGGGAAAGCATCGACACTTTATTAGAAGCATAAAGTCAGAATTTAAAAAAAAACAACATTGTGAGGATTTTGCTTCGCCATTTTATCTGTTTTGAAGAAGCCATGAGAAGAAATGCCGAGATACAATGAATCTAATTATTTCCAGGATTTATTCAAATACATTATTTTACCTTTGCATATTTATTTTCGTATTTTTTACAAGATCCACTCGAAAAAATACGAATTAGTTAATGCATGTAGGGATCTCTATAATATCAAGCATGTTATTTGTTTTTTGTTGGGCAATAATCTAAGATATATTTGATAAAGATAATGAACTACTCCAAAACTGCTTTCCGTCTACGCGTAGAAAACACTGAGTGTTCCTTTCCGTATTGCATATGATACTGTCTTTACGGATATAAAACGAAACATTTTCTATATACTTCTGTACCTGAATTGTCTCCGGGACATAAACGACAATCATTTCTATGCATTATGTTGCAAGAGTAGTGATTATGCCATCGTAAACGCCCACTGTTCGTCGTCCCTCGCTAAAAAGAAAGAACATGAAATAAACTTAATAATACATTTGATAAATCAAATAAAACGCAGTTAAGATGTCTCGCAATTTCTCATGCGAGTTAAGCTAATTTAAATTAGCTGGTTATTTAATCAACGAATTTCGTTCTAAAATAAAGATTCCTAGTATGTAACCGCACAGAGCTTAGGAACTGAGAAAACAGAAATCTTTACTCCTATAGTTTGTTTGTGTGTGGGTATTGATATCAAAGCCTCTTATTATTCATTTGAAAGGAAAAGTCTGCAAAATATCTAGCAAACTAGCACGTTTTATGACATTCATTTTAATTACTCCGATATTTGTTTTTTTTGGTTTTCTTTTGTGATACTCATCTTTAGTTAAGAATAACGTGTAGTTATATAGATGCAGATATTCTACATGATGAATATTGGCCACATTTCTTATTCATATTGTTTCAAAGAAGAGAAACATTATTTTATATTGGTTATTTAATCATCTTTTCTTTGAAAAGTTACTAAAACGTGTTTAACATACGTTTAAATCTTAGTATAGGGGTGAAAACCAACTAATAAATAGATGTTTTGTTGACAACAATTGCAGTCTATAATTTCTTGCGATGTTTTACCATGAAAATACAGGATACATATTTTAGAAATCAGTACTAATATTCAGCTATATTTTTTCCGGTTAAGAAAAGGTGTTTAGAACACCATTAAATGTGATGTACTATATGATTTCCCGTGTAAGAATTCTGTATTAAAATGCACGCCTTAATGCGTGAGCGATTATATATATATATATATATATATATATATATATATATATATATATATATATATATGATAGTAACAACTTACTTATCAAGGCCTGGAAGCCACTTGGGGATAAGGGTTATTGAGTGTACAGTAATCAATGTGATAATATCGTAGTACTCGTTAGTATTGGAGGTTTGTTAAACGGTGTTACTTAAGGGGGCGGTTTATCAGGAATTTGATTAGGTTGAATTTGAAGACATCCAACTTGTAGGCAGGTGGGAAGCAAGCAAACGGAACAGTTCCACAGGCGTGCACTTCATAGAAAGAAGCTTTGTTCATAGAATCTTTGTTTTGATTTAGGCACAGATAAAGAATTGTGCAAAATATTGAAGTAGTTTCAGCTAGACGGGTGTTTTTCGTGAAAGATTTGCTACGGGGAACCAGAGATTGGAGTTCAGACGAGCACCTTCCATGGAAATAAAGATAAAAGAAAGACAGGCTTGCAATGTCTCTTCTTTGGGAAAGAGGTTGCAGGGATGAGAAAAGGGCATCCCCCACTAAGCCACGAATTTAATGTTGTAGTCTGTAAAGGCAGGACAGGTTGTTTTTAGCAGCTCCTGCTAGATCTGGCAGCAGTACTACATCCTTGGACATACATGGCTTTTATATAGATAGAGAATTGCATCAGCAGTGATATATCTTCTGGAGCGGTAGAAGGATCCTGCAATTTTCCCAGCGACCTTGGCAACATATTTGATGTATGTGTTCCATTTCAGGTCAGGAGTAAAGATCAATCCCAGAAGCTTATCAAATCATTGAGCCTCCCGTCGAATAGAGCCATCCATTTCGAGTGTTACCAGATGAGGAAAAGAACGTTGATGATGTAAAGATAGGAGCTTGGTTTTAGCATCATTAAAAGTAACCAGCCACATATTCCCCCACTGTACCACGTGCCCAAGACCAGAGGAGAGAGAATCGAAGAGAACTTTGTCATTTACGGCCTTTGGTGTGTTGCCATAGATGTCAACGAATGATTTAAGTGTGTGTTTTGGGAGATCATTTATGTAGACCAGGAAGAGAGTTGAGCGCAGAATGGACCCGTGAGGGATTTCAGCATTAATACTGTGGGCCTCTGATTTCTGCCCACCAACCACTACTCTTATAAGCCTATCAGAGAGAAATTACTTTATAATTGGAAAACCATTTCCAGTTATACCGTAGCTAGAAATCTTGTGAAGTAAGCCTTATATATATTTCACAAACCATATTACTTTGTCATAGCACTGTTTTCCTGTGTGTTTTGTTAGCCAAATCCGTCGTTGATTTTTCTGACGTCATGGAAGAAAATGTGTTTTAAAAATAGAGAAGACGCAAAAGTTTTAAAGAGCTTATCTCTGTTTTCCTCGCTCTCCTCCAGATATATGGCTTCTCATTGAATTTAAAATAACCATATCTATGTTGAAATTATGTATATCCATCTATCTATCTCTCTCTATATATATAGTGTTTATGGTTTTTATGTTTACACACACACACACACACACACATATATATATATATTTCAATGTTACCAAATATATGGTTGGTTGGTTGGTTGTTTTTTTACGGTATATCAACCCTTTTCGGGTTATTCAATGCCAAATCCAAAGATTTTGAAGAGAATTTTTTAAATAGAATATGTTTGTTGTTTTCAAGTCAGTTTCTATTCAACCCATAGTTGGAACTCTAACAGGTAGTACCACTCCTGGTCAGAGTGGACCTGGGAGCAATATCAATCAAAGAGTGGCTCCACACTTCCCAAAGCCCGCAAGCTGAGGCCTCACCATTGGAGATAGTTTAAGGTCGTATCCAGGATCCCCATTGAGGGACTTTTACCCTCTGCAGGGAGGTAGTCAGTGTGTTCTAATGCCCCACCGACAGGGCCACAAATATATGGAAAGCAGAAAATAGTTGAATTCTTATGTACTCTTTAAATATTGATTTGCTTGTGAGACGATGAACATAATTATATTTTAATAATGATTAAATTAATATTAACATCTGTCACTACCATCGTTTGTGTACCCGTTAAAGAGTTATTAAATGATACCAAAACAGGCATATATATATATATATATATATATATATTATATATATATAAATTACACTTTGTCTCGGCAGCTGTGTAAAACGCATATCTTTTCATTCTTTTATTAATATTATTGGAATTTTCCCCTTTTCCTTGTACATATTAGTGAATTATTCCACAGATTTCGGAATCTTGGATTATTTAGGACCATCTTCCAATTGCGCGATTTCCTTGGATTTTATTTGTGCTAATGGACATTTAATTAACTTTCTTTGGATTAAAATTTTGGATTTTAGTGTCATTGGATAATTTACCTTTTCCCAGACTATTCATTCACGTGAAATCACCATTTTCTTCACAATATTCCCTCTGTGTCACATTTTGTTATCGAGTAAGATCTTTGAATTACTTGCTGTTTCATCAAATCCTTCTGTATGTAAAATTCGTTCCCGCATTTTGCTAATTCCTACCCTGTAATGAAAAGCAAAGTATTTCCTCGAAACTCTGCATTTAAGGACTATCCAATTAAGTGTTTAATAAAGATTTTTTATATCTTTCTGCGTAAGTATAGTTTGACAAGTATGATTCAGTTTGAAGAAATATGGTATAATAAAATTATGGGGTATTCGTTCGCACCTGACCTCCATGGAATGGAAAGATGTCACAAAGTTTAACAAGGTGTTTTAATATAGATCCACAGAATATTGTGATAAGTGTATCAGTGTGAACAGTTATGGTATAATAAATTATGGGGGTTGTCTATTTTATTTTTACTTTCATCATATTTTGCTTTTGTTTTGATACCCCCAAATTCGAAGCTATCTCTTTACATCCCTTCCTTTTCATAACCTATCATACTTTCATAAATCAGAGTCCATTTTTGTAGGCTGTTATTGAACCCAGTCAACGACGGGTGCTTTTGCGAGTATATATATATATATATATATATATATATATATATATATATATATATATATATATATAAAGGCAAAAATGCTTGTGTGTGTACATTTTCCTACTAAATAACTGCTAGTTTGTAGTCTGTACACTCGTAAACTGATATACAGTATATTGAGATTTGTGAACCTCTTTTTAATTAAGTTTTTGCCGGAAATTTTGCTGGGTATCGAGTTAAAGTTTAACGATTTAACCTTTGAAACCTCTACCAAACCCCTTCACTAATTTTCGGTCTCAGCACTTGAAATTTTATATACAGGTTACATGGACGTAGGTCTTACTTAATAATTTATTTGAGCCCAAAAAAATTAATGTTGAGGGGTCAAAATTGAGATCTAAATTTCAAAAAAAATTATCGCAGCGGTTTCTAACAAATAACCCAGCCAATTCTTGGCCTAAACATTTGAAATTTTGCATAAAAGGTATTCAAACATAGAGCGGGCTTTTTACTCGTTCTGTTGCTTAAAATCTGGCTTCCAATGAGTCCAAATTCATAAGATTTGACTCGAACGGTGTCTAGCAAATTTTTAAGGCAATTTTGTGTCTAATCATTTAACATAAAGGGTTTCCGACTTTCAGCAAGCGTTTTCATCAGTCCTTGGACAATTATCTGGCTACCAAGAGGTCATAGATATAACAGTTAGCCTTTGCAGACTCTACCAATCTTCACTGCCAGTTATTGGTCTGGACACTTAAAATTGTAAATCTAGGTTACTTAGATATGGGTTTGGGATTTTAATTTGTTTGAGCTCAAACCAATAAATGTTAAGAGTTACACTTAGGGCCAAATTACAAAATAAATTGACCTCTGCGGTCTCTAGCAACTTTTCTCTAGAATAGTTAAAGAAGATTATTATAGAGAAACGCATTTCTATACATATGTACACTTTTTAATATATACATATGCATATACAATTATGAACGGTACATTAATCCCGAGCAAAGCCGGACTGAACTACTAGTATATATTGATGTTTATACCATTTTATTTTCTATCGAGTACGTCTTACACCTCTTGCATTAGAAATAGAACGACTGTTTATATAGAAATACATTGTTTTTTTTTATATAGAATAATTGAGTAAAAAAGTTACGTACAATCTGAATAAATTAATTCCGTGCAAAAAAAAAAAAAAAGTTACAAAATTATCTTACGGCGTCATATAAAATTTTGAAAGCTTCACGAAATATTTTCAGAAGTTTTATTTAGTTTCTTGTTTAAAAATAAACAGGGAAAAAACGTAAACGACACCTAAGAGGATACTCTTATTTAAATATTTAATTACTATCCTGCCCGTGCCTCGGCGTTCCCCGGAATATTATAGAACATGCTAAAATTAATATTAAAAAAATAGTACATCATAGTGATGATAGCAATATAACCATTAAGATCAACACTAACACAAACTCGTAATAATAATAGCAATTTGAGTAATGATTATAGTGAGAACGAACTGGCACCTTTGATATGATAGTTAGAACAGATCATAGTAAGAGTAAATAAAATATTATTCGTGTAATATATGTGTTGCAGTGGGGTCCATATTGAGGCAATACATATAACGGGTACATGTATATACAGGATTGAGGATGATGAGACATCCGATGGGAGATGGGAATTCATTATTGAATGAATGTGTATTAATGTTCTTTTACACCAAACTGGTGAATTATTACTTATTGATGGATGCGAGGACACATTACTTCGAAGGGGGTTATACAAAGTTCATGTTAAGATGATTAACACATTACCTTCAATTGTTGAATGACGACACGAAGACAACACTTACAAAAATCGATGATGGTCTTTATTTCATTTGACCGCTCGAAATGATGATGACGTCAGGAATTCAAATTCGTTTCTAGATGGTTAAATGTTCTCCTTTCGCTTCTAAAGGGACCCTCCTCTGATCATACAACCTTTTCCGACCGACTTTGCTGACTGCTCGATCCTGTCTGCCCATCTGCTCGACCTCGACTCTCTAATCTGCTACTCCTAGCTCCCATATTAAGAAATTCCTTTTCTGCTATGATTTCAGATGTCTGATTTCAAACCTGGTCAACCCGCATATCTCAGCTCACGTTCTCCAAACAGACTCTTTACAATAAAGAATTCTCACTAACCTATTTTTCATTCAGTTTTAATAACAGAACGAACAATTAAATTCTTTTTACAATACAAAATATATCTAATTATTTCCAAAACAATAGCCACATTTTAACATTCCAATTCTAACAACAATAAAGCAACAATGATAATTATTATTATAAGTGTTAGTTACAAAATCGACTGGCACCGCACTACATAATGGCTTTTTTTTTGTTTTTTGTTACTGAGAAAGTTCATTTTAATGTAGTTATATAGTTCTGCCCATTTCAATCACAATACAAAAACAACGAAAATTAGTGCTGGTTTCTGCCGATACGCCTTTTAATAATGTTGTTGTGTTTCTACTTATAAAATAACTGGCATGATCGGTGTAGCGGCGTTGACTGGTGGAAGTATGTGCACCACATTTTCTGTATGAATTCAGATGTTAATGATGTGTTTTATTAATTTATTAAATAACAATTATATATTTAACATAGAGAAAACTGTAAATTAAATAACTAGGAAGGGTTTTTAGTCACGTGCAAGCTACTCTATAAGTCACTCCGTCGGTCAATCTGTCCGTAACACTTTTGAGCTTGACTTTTTTGGTTAAGATCAAAGGTCCGTTGTTAATAGATGCTGCTCTTAGGTTTTTAAGCTTTTTTGCCCTTTTGGCCAAGATCAGAATGTACTATCTTTCTTACTACATGCTGTATTTTTGTGATATAAAGTGGGGGATATCTTTTGTGTATTAATTTAATGTAAAATGATCCCGCACTTTACAACTAGTCAGTCTCAAAGGCATCCGATTCATTTTCCAGATCATTCAAGTTTTTTTTAAGGATCCCAGTTATCTTTTAAGCATTCAAGTCTTTCGTAAGGTCTTTCAATTCATCCTTAAGTCCATTAAAGTCATTCTAAAGTCATTTTTATTTAGTCATTTCAGCGCATTTTTCGGGAATTTTAGTTTATCTTTAATAATTTCATGTCAATCCTACATTCACTCATTAATTTATAACACGATAGCAAGCGACTAATTGTTATCGGCCTTGTTTTTTTTATAAAAGTATTAGGTGAAATGACTAAATGATATTAAGTAGATATATTAAAGAAGTCAGTGCATTTGCGATATAAACAATGCTTAAATAACCTGCAGCCGAGCCAACCCTAAACATAAGCAATAACTAGGAATTCTAGTCTGTATTCCTCAGAAATACTTATTAAGAATTGATTGTGTGAAATAAAATTAAGTGCTATCTGATTTCCTCTCCTCGTATCTAAAGCATGCGGTACAATGGGGGACAAAGTGGCTTATTTTGAATGCATCTAAAACCAACCTTCTGCCTTTATATCATCGTTCTGATCCACATTGGCATCAATTGAAATGAATGGCTCTCATGCTGAGGAGGCTCCATGTTTTGACAAGCTCCTAGGCTTGACCGCTACCCCTGATCTTAAATGGAAGACGTACATCAAATCTGTTGCCAAGGATGCTGTGAAAATTGTAGGCTCCTTCTCTCAATCTACTAGATATCTCAGTGCTGATTAAATTCTCTACCTATAAGAGCCAGATACGTCCCAATATGGAGTACTGTTGTCACATCTGAATAGGAGCTGCAAGAAAGATCTAAACCTGCCTTGACAGAGTTCAAAACAGATTAAGTAGCCTAGTGGAGGAAACCTTTTTTCCTTCCCTGCAACCCCTATTGCACAGAAGAGACGTTGCGAGTCTGGCTCTACTTTATTGTAATTTTCTATGGTAAGTGCTCGGCTGAGCTGTAATCTATGGCCCCGTCCGCCAAACTTTCATGAGAAACACTATCAGTAATTTCCCCTCCTCTTTATCTGTGTCTAAACCTAATGCTAGATTCCATGAACAAAGTTTCTTTCTTATAACTGCACAGCTGTGAACCTTCCTTCCTTTTGCTTGCGTTCCCGCCGATTATAATATAGTGGTCTTCAAGTCCAACGTAAACAAGTTCTGGATGAGCCGTTCACCTTTAGTAATCCAATTTACCAAATTTTCACCACTACAATTATTACGACATTGCTCCATTGCCCACTGTACGCTTATTGCCCCTTATCCTGGAGTGGTCTCCCGGCCTTGATAATAATGACGTCTTTGTAAAAAAAAACAGCAAAAACAAGAAACATGCAACGATATTTTTTTATTAATTGTTAAGTGATATTATCGAACAGTATTAACACTTCATGACGTAATTGAAGTAATTCGTTTTGTCGTAACGGAATAAATAAATGGGCATTGTTTCAAGCACGTCTTGCACCTATTATTTCAGTATCTGCGTAGATGCTAGATTCCTCCAGATCACAACTGCCCATTGCTTACCTTCAGCATACCGTCACCTGTTTCATATTGAGGATTTAACGTCGTGTCATTAACCCCCTTTTTTCAAGCACTAGGAATAATAATAAACATAAGTATATGAAATGCAAACATCCTCAGTGGTAGTGTAACTACCGAACATTACAATTATCCTGTTTGGAGACAATCATAGGATCATTACCCTTTAGAATAATATTGACAATAAATGTTTTTTATTATTTTTTTCACCATAATTCATGTCATAAATTATTTTTTAAATTCAATTTTCACCCCCCACAGGTCACATTGCCCATTTGTAAGTAGGGACCTACTATCGGTGACAAAGGTTGCAGAGGTATTATGCGGGGAGATGAGTATCAAGATGTCTGTTCCAATTACACTTGAACTTCTGCGTGTCCGTACAGTTAGGGAAGCAGGAACCTGAAATGGAATTCCAGAGTCTAGCGGTTCTGGGGAAGAAACTACTGGAGTAGAAAGATTTTTACATCTAGGGATCTGTACTGTGTGGGGGTGCGATTTAGCTGCCTGTCGGGTTTGTCGAGGGTGTCAACGTCGTGGGGGCACAACTGCTTGCAGTTCGTCAGCGCATTCAACATTAAAATACTTGTAGAACAGGCAGAGGGATGCAACGTTTCGTCGATGGGACAGAGGCTTAAGCTTAGATGCCAGTTCAGGCCCTGTCAGTTTGGATACTCTTTTTTAAACCTTGTAATGTAAGTTAAAATTGCAAATTAAATATGATGCTTCAAGTGGGCTATAATTAAAGTATATTAATTGCGCTTTAAAAAAATCTAAAACGCGACGGTTTAAAGTCCGTACACATTGATATATATATATATAAACAGCAATAGATCTGTTTTTCTTTATTCTTCTCATTTTTATGAAATGTGCGTTTATTTATTTTATACAGTCAGGACAAATATAGACGCAGGACTATAGCATTACTACCCTTGCTAATCCATCGGAAGCTCATCAAAACACTGCGTTATGTCTCATTATCGTTTATTGTCTACGTTTCGTGTCAGTTCAAAATTGGTCAACAATGTGCAATCGCTTGCTCGGTGACAGCTGGATAAGGTGTTTTCAAATATCTTCACTTCCGTTCGGCTAACGAGGATAGTTTTATGTGCCAAATGTCAAACGATATTATTAGAAATTTGCTTAAAAACGAAATGAGAAATCTTGAAAGATTTCTCATACATTGAAGATATATGTCCTTCATTAGATTTACATAAAGCATATTACTATGAATAAATACGTGAGCTCATACACAAACACGCATATATATATATATATATATATATATATATGTATATGCGTTTGTGTTTTTGTTTTTTATTACCGTTTTATTTATTTAGTTACACATGTTTCGTTTACCGATTCATATTAACGATCCAGTAACTTCGTCAGACTTTACAGAAATCTGTAAAGGTTCTGTAAAATCTGACGAAGTTACTGGATCGTTAATATGATTCGGTAACCGAAACATGTGTAACTAAACAGATAAAACGGTAATAAAAAACACACATTCGCTCTGCAATAGCATGCAACAGTTGAAGGTTCAATCCTCAAAATACAATTGCAAATTACTTCTACACAGTCATAGTCATAGTCTTATTTCGAGCGGCAACCATTTTGGAATAAAGTGTTTTGTTTGAAATTCCTTGATTTTGACAGGATAGACATGTAGAAGGCCAGAGATTACATTGACTGAAATGTTGTGAAAATAACGCTTAAGATTAGAAAAAAATTGAATACAAAAAAAAAAATTAACAAAAAAAATCTATACATGAATTTAAAAAAAAATCATTAAAAAAAATGGTTTCCTTAAATGGTTTCATCGATTAAAATGTCGTCAAGATAAGTCAAGATCAAAAAACTTTAAATAATACAAAAAGTTTTAACAAATATCTATACATGAGTTTGAAAAAAAAAACACATTTCCAAAAAATTAATTTTTCGTTAAATGGTTTCAATGTTTAAGTTGTTACTGAAGATGTTTCTGAATTTGCATAATTTGCAACTTTCCACCTTTGATACATCTTTACGATAAATTGCCCTAATTATTTAAGATATATCCATAAAAGTTGACATGGCAACACCCTGGTTTACGGTAGCGAACATGATGTGCAAATGGTGTTTAAGATATATTGAAAAAGGAATAATATACCGAGAATAGTTCGACGTAGTTCTCAGCCGGGTATCTATAGATTTCTATTTCCCCGGAAGTACTTTGATCTTGATCGAAGGAGTCTTTCAAAAGATAAGTAACGGTCTCTAAATATATCAGTTTCAAAACAGTGGACGTTTACTATGTTTGTACGTAGCAAGTTAAATGAAACTATATTTTCATATAACTTCTTCTCTATTGTGGAAGAATAATTATTTCCAAAAATTATATTTTATTCTCTCAATGAAATTAAATTCTCTACAATATACATGAATTTTTGATGCGTACAAGTTGAACACTGAATATCTGAAATATGTACAATTAATAGTATTTGATTTTAATAATGCGAAAACAAAACGGGGAAGTACGAAAAACCCATCCCGATATATATGATAACCTGAGCAATATCTAGTTGCAAGTAATAGAACGTTTTGAAAAATTGTTTTCCCGTTTACGCCTACATATATGCATACATATTTCTAAATAATGTTGATGAAGAAAATATATTTGATTCTAAAATGTATTTCTTTAATTTCAGGTAAGTAACCAGATGCTATCTTTATTTGTGAAGCGATGTGGTAAGTAATGAACACTTAATATATAGTTTATTATCATTAGAAATCTATTCCATAAGAAATCGAGCACATGTGTAATGCTTCTTATATGCCAATATGTTTCATTTTCTGGTTTGGAAAACAACTTTCCAAGGAATGAGTGAAGTCTGATTTGTTTTTTTCCGTTGAAGCTACTAGAAAATAATATATTGATTGTTAAATATTTTTGTCGTTCATATATGTAAACACCTTGATATATTCCAAAAAAAAATATATATAAATGCATATATACGCGTATATATATATATATATATATATATATATATATATATGTGTGTGTGCGTGTGTGTGTATGTCTGTGTATATAATATATATATATATATATATATATATATATATCTTCTGCATGCAAAACCGATTCCACATTTTGCTAATTCCTACCCTCTGATGAGAACGAAAGTATTTCTTCGAAACTTCGCGGATTAAGGACTATCCATTTATCTAGTGTTTCCTTTTCAGATTAAATATGTTTTTTTTTAACTCATTTCAAATTGATTTTTAACATATTTTATTAACTGTTTGTTCATATATATATATATATATATATATATATATATATATATATATATATATATATATATATATATAGTAATACACCCGACGAATTCTCACGAGAATGACAGGCGGACTATTGTGTTTAGCTTAATTTTCATATATATTTATATACTGTATTGTCTAGCTCTTACTATGCATTGAGTACTGCTGAAAGCACATACTGAAAATGTACACATTTATATTTTGAGTATATGAATTTATATGATTAAATGAAGTAGTCATATATACACTGTGCATTACACTATTAGTCTTTTTTTTTTAAATTACTTCTTATACAAATATTGTCTGTCGTTAGCAGGTATATTATTATTCTTCTTCTTCTTCTTCTTCTTCTTCTTCTTCTTCTTCTTATTATTATTATTATTATTATTAAACTCTGGCGTTGAAAGATGATCAACCAATGTTGCACATGTCCATTAGCTTTATTGTCATCGAAATCTATGAAGTCGCCATTTTTTGATCAAATCGATTATTTGTAAAGTCTATCGGGAGTTAACTTCACATGTCTTCTCGATAGTCCATTGCACGTTTAGAGTTTAAAGCACACATATTAAAATTTATCCATTTATGCGATTCTTTAATAGCCTTTTCGCTCATGCCTTTTTATTGGTTTATGTTATGGTTGGTTCTTATAACCTGTTTACTTTCATGAAATAGTTGTTTAGAGAATACGTTGTTCTTAATTCACCCAGGCTATAAAGTGAGGCTCATTTGATTTAGAGTTATTTCCCTTTATATGCTGCTGCGATAAATCGTTCAAGAACTAAAGTGTCAGATCGTCGTGTCTATTTAAATACATCTATGGCAATGTAAACTCTCTAAAGGGAGTCTTTATATCGTCTTAAGAAATGAGACAATTCTTTGTGACATTAAATGAGTTTTTGATGCCAAATAGTTTTATATGAGCAGTCATTTCGAATAAACATTTATTTAACCAATCTAAACTCAAATAATGCACGAATTGTAGGTGTAAACATTGCTTCAATTATTGACCTTCGGGACAAGATCAAAGTGTAGTATCTATTCCGGCAGATACTGCAAGCAAAGACCATATGTGGGGGCTACCCCGCATATAAGACCTTGATCAATGTAGGGACAACCTTTAATACCAATTGTCACTATCCAGCTCCCCTACTACCCGGGGAGTTGGTCCCCATTTCCCCTTCACTCCTCACATTAAAAATCGGCCTTGTGCCTAATTTGCTCGGTGGGGAAGCAAATAAATACCATCTGTTCCGGCAGATACTGCAAGCAAAGACCATATGTGGGGGCAACCCCACATATAAGACCTTGGTCAATGTAGGGGAAACCCTTCATAGCAATTGTCACTATCCAGCTCCCCTACTGCCCGGGGAGTTGGCCCCCATTCC
Organism: Euprymna scolopes; assembly: GCF_053919585.1. Taxonomy (NCBI): domain Eukaryota; kingdom Metazoa; phylum Mollusca; class Cephalopoda; order Sepiida; family Sepiolidae; genus Euprymna; species Euprymna scolopes. The sequence continues at coordinate 105,002,433 of NC_136501.1, read as the reverse complement.
ATATTCACTCCTCACATTACAAATCGACTTTGTGCCTAATTTGCTCAGTGGGGGAGCAAATAAATACATCAAGATTACAGTGTAGTATCTGCTTTTCAGATGCTCCACTTCAATTTATTGTTCTCTGTCAGTGGAGGAGGAATCCTTCACGACTGTGACAATTTTTTATTTTTGTTCCGTTTCTCCACGTTGAAAAACGACCCTGGTGTCTAACTCTGTCCCGTGGGGAGGCTTTGTAAATAGGAACATTGCTTAAATACTGTATACTAGAAGAGGCGTCATATTTGACCAGTAGGTTTTCTGATATGCATAAACGACTTCCCTGATAACATTGTGTTTGAGATGGGTGCATTTGCTGAAGATACAACGCTCTATATTATTTACTACACTCAAAATTGTTATAAACAAATCAAAGACAATGACAGACTTTTTAGAAAATTACATAAAAACCGGAGTAGAATGTGGTAGTGGGTGGGTATCATGCTAGAGGGACGAAGCTACCGTCCAAAACAATTACAAAAAGCCTAAGCAACCACCGATATTCATGAGAAATAAGACTAAACCTAAGAGTTCTTGGAAACTTTTTGGCTTAAAAACCACAGGAAATATGAGCTAGAACAAATATATTGCGGATATTTCGAAGGCTGTTGCGGAAAAAGTGAATTCCATCCAACAAACTAGAAGAATACTCACATTTGACAGAATCCTGTATCTCAACTAATTCCCCCATGCCTAGTGCATTATTGCCATATTTATGCTGGTGGATGTACCACGAGTCTTACTATTGTGGCAAGGTTGCGAAAATGGTTTCCCATCTAATATGTCCCACTTTGTAAAATAATCTCAATCCCCTGTTCCATCGCAGTCCCTGTTTAACAAGTAGTTAAATAGAATATGCTCTAATGCCCTTGTTGCAGGGTTTCCCTCCTCGGCGTATTTACCTCCTACACATAGGCTAAACAACAAAATCACTCCTTGTATGTTTAGGTCCCTAAATGCCAGAAAGTATTTTACTCTAATACTTCCTTCCATCGAACATATAGAATTTAGAATTCTCTTCCTACTTCCCTAACTGTATTCATAGGCAAAAGTGTAAATATAATATAAACAAACATCTTTACTAGGCATGGTCCAAAATGGTAGTCCCTTACGTTCAAGTGGCGATGACTATTTTAAGGGGTGAACATGAGTAAAAAAAATGTCCTAGTCAATTAACGAGGGTTCTTTGAAACCGCTCACGCTGAGCTGATTTCTACTGGGCAATGTCAATACGTTTGTCTATCTTGCCGACTCGACAAAATTGGGCAATATTGGCCAACGAATATGACGAGTGATCTCCCTGTTCCTGAGGGGAAAACACTCTGCGACACGAAGTTATTCCTCCATCAAGCGATTGAGGGAATCATACTTCTCTGGTTTTGAGATTTGATCCGTGTAAGTGGCGGATTTTGCAGTTTCGACAAGGACTGCCTTTTTACACTTTGCGATGCCACCCTGGATACCGTATTCAGGCTTCTGTTCCTCGCTGACAACTAGATATATGCAGGGTTCACACCCCATTTCACTAGCTGGCTGGCACAAACGTACCGTTAGGCAGATAGAGACCTGGCCCACAGCAATTAATGACTTATTGGTTGTATTGAGTGTTATGCTATTTCCTATGACCTTCACCTTCACCGAGGTGCACGACTATATTACCTTCACCGAGGAGCGCGGCTTGACACAAAAAAAAACAGCTTCTTAATCAACTGCTAACGCACGTGTCACTGTAACATCCAATGGCAACAACAACAACCTTCTAACTCGACCTGCCTTTTATACCACTCTCTCAATCCCTTCCCTTGCACATGCGCCCGGAGATTCTTGACAACCTCGAGACTTCCGCTTATAAAAACCCAAGTGTTGTTGTCGCGCATGCCTACACAAGGTACAAACACGTGGGCGTTTTTTTGTTGGTAAGTACTACATTTCCTGCTATTAGTCCCAAGACATCGGCACTGGTCTATGATGGATTGACATTCAGTTTCTGCTTAAGGAGCTTGCTCAGCTGGGGAATGTACACAATTAGAACCGAACAAAACGTTAATCTCTACGGTTACTTTTCAGAATTTGGAGATGAAGATTGTATTTTCGTGATATATATTTTTCTGTCTAATGCTCTTATATTCAAACCCGAGTAGCAGTAGCCAGACTAATTAGTTGTAAAATGACATGTTAATGAGCGTTGAAGGTTTAATTATGGGTGCAGGCGACGGAAAATACAATTGCAAATTTCTTACCATGTTTATCAGGTTATAGTTGACGACACGGCATCATGCTACCCACATGAATTAAATAAACGGATCTGTTCAGATTTCCTTGAAAATCCCCGATTTCTAAAGAAAGATCAAAAGTGCGGCAAGATAAACCTAAATATGCAGAGCTTTTGAGATCTTCATTTTTGTGTATTTATTATTATTTTTATTTTTTGTGAACGATTAATTTCAGCTTATTAGTTGTTGCTGTTTATAACGTTTCGGCCAACTAATCATCTTGTCTACATCAGGTGGTTAATCGTGACGTGATTGGAATGTCGAATCTACTAACTTTATCTCTTGTAATTATGGTTTTCCATTGTTGTTGTTTTACCAGGATTTGACCTACATTACCCTGGCTTGCTTTGGGGTGACATTGAATGCACTATCTCCAGATAATTTTCACCTAAAACAACCAATTGCTACCTTATTTTAATTCACACACACACACATACACACATGTGTGTGTGTGTGTGTAAAAAAGAATAAGAATTACAATAAAGTATACCGAAATAATCCAGAATAGAAAACATAAAATATATTATACATATTAAAGAAAAAATTATGTTACCTTCTGAAAATTAAATACAATTTTAACACTTATAAAACTGTTTTAATATGTTTTATTAATTCTTTGTTCTTATATAATATATATATATATATAATATTATATTATATATAATATTGTGTATATAATATAATATTATATATAATATTATATTATATATATAATATTTTATATATAATATAATATTATATTATATATAATATTTTATATATAATATAATATTATATTATATATATAATATTTTATATATAATATATAATATTCTATAATATATAATATTATATATATAATATTTTATATATAATATATAATATTATATAATATATAATATTATATATAATATTTTATATATAATATATAATATTATATAATATATAATATTATATATAATACATAATATTATATATAATATTTAATATTATATATATAATCTTATATATAATAGTATATATAATAGTATATAGATATAATATATATATTATATATAATATGATATTATATAATGTGTTACATATAATATTGTGTATAATATATATACGTGTATATATATATATATATATATATATATATATATATATATATATATATATATATTTACACTAAATACAAAAAGAAAAGATTATAATGGATTACGTATGAAGAAAGGATTTGGAATGAAGTATATACACTTATTGAATTTAAACTGTGAATTGGATATGTTTATGCTTTTCATTTAGTAGCTGCCCTCTTCTAGTGCGAAATTGTCCAAATATCTTTCATATATATTTGCGCTATCTTTTTTGCGTACATTGGCTTTTGAAAAACCCGGTAGTACGTTGCCTGACTGTCTAACTTCGAACCTAATTGCGAATCAGCTTCTCGGCGCTAGATTTTACATAGTCAATCGGCAACGTTGCAAAAATTTAAAATTACAGATTACTATACCCTTATTGTTTGTTATTAATGCTTTCTGTTTTCTCTATATAATTTATGAACTGCATGGCATATCAAACGAAAACGGCGTGGTCAGATAATTAAAATGTCCGGTTTACCCAAGCGGTTACTTACACTTCAGCAGTCAATGAAGGAAATTGTATGGTGGAAGCGTAGAAGCTGGATCGTAAGCGGGAAATAAAACTATATAGAAAAATAGTAAATAATCACAGAAATTTCTGCCCATGCCAGCTTATTAAATCCCAAGATTATTTTGCTGTTGCAAGAGAAAACATGTTAAGGCAATCAAAAGCAATTGATGTAGATACCGTGGAGAAAAGTACACATTAATATCAATAGTTTTTTGTAATTCTCAAATATTCGTGAAGGGTATATGTTAAGAAGAACGTTTGGGTTGAACCAATCTCCATAAAAAACATGTTTAGGAAAAACTATGAGGCAAAGTTATTTGGATTCTTGATGAAAGGGCCGGTCTCCGAAATATCATTAAATTTCAACGTCACATGAGTCTTATATGATTATAAGAACAAGTCGCACTAAAGTTAAATGCAATAAATAGTAATTTATTTTTTTGCATATAAAGCGATGATCTTTGTGTAAAAAAATCAAGCTTAGGCATTGGGACGATGGCAAAACACCATTAGTTCACTTCTCGCACATTATTAGCTCAATACCGTAATAGTAAAAATCCTTGACTGTCAATTGAGCGGTCAGGTTTCGATCCTGGCTTGAGGTAGTTGCCTATCTCACAACAGTGATTCGCTATGATACAGCAAATCAGTACTGTATATGGATAACAGATATAAGTTCAAGTATGAAAAAATGTCACAGTAAACATTATTGAATTTAAGAGAGGCTGTTGATAGTACTTCATAAAAAGATATATATTTTTAGTCAATAAAGGTACACAATCAGTCGCCGCAATAAATCTACTGTTTCAATCTAAAATGATTTATCACTCGCGGAAGTCGGCATCTATTCTTAGTCTTGGCGTGAGGGTTTATCTAAATGAAAGATAAATATGAAAACAGAGAAAGAAATAGAAAAAAAACGGTAATAGCATAAAAGCAACAAGTAAGTTTTTTTTTCTCAAATTCACACACACACACACACTGATAGATATATATATATATATATATATATATAATGCAAAACGTCACTAACATTCCATATTTATTAGTGTGATTATCACAAAAATACCATTTGCTTTATAATCTCTAAAGCGTCTCATATGACAAAAGTCAATCGTAAAATAATGATTGATAGAGGCGATTACCTTTTTAGTATCCGCTATTTAATTAAGCTGTTTTGTCTGAAGGGAAATCCGTATGTTCCGTGGATTTTTTTTTACGTTTATTAATCATGATGTTTAACTATTACATATTTTTAGTATTAGTTGTTTTTGATTTTCGTTTGTTTCTGTTTGGTATTTCAATTGAAAACATTATTCTGATCTGTTATTTATTTATTCGCTTCGCTTCCACATGGTTTAATTCCGTTGTATATACGTTGAGTATAAAAGCAACAGTGGCAAAATATACGTGGCGTAGTTATCATTTCGACTTTTATATAATAGTAATTTCTGCGTAAGTTTAATAAATATGCATGCTTATTTCATTTTATCCGGCATCCGTTATATACATCTAACCTGTCTGTTTATATATATGTATGTATGTATGTATGTCTCGCAAAAACTGTCGAGAGAAGCGACGTATCCTGAAAAGATCGGTATCATTTTGATGTGCCACGTCTCGCACGACAAATATCGAGAAAATGACCCTGTACACACACACAAACACACACACATTATATATATATATATATATATATATATATATATATATATATATATAAAGTAGTGTTTGAAGGTTTGTCAGTGGAGTAATTTTTTCTTCGTTGGAAACAGATGAATAAATAAATAAAGATAAATAATTGCAAAAGTTCAATATTTTTCAATAAGTATATATTTACACGGAGGTAAAACAAGACACATTAGAAGATATTGAACCTTTTATTGATTTACTTATCTGCTTCCGACGACTAAATAATTTTTGCAATGACAAGCATTTAAAAATCTTTGGAGCCGATAAATAATGTGTCACGCAAACCACAATATGGTTCTTTATATATATATATAATCAGGATGACAAATTTTAAATTCGGATGAACATATATGTGCGTAACAAAACAAAATCTTGAGCTTAATAAGCACAATCAGAAACCAGACTTTTGCGAAAAAACTAAACAAGTGTATTAATGCCAGAAACGTTAAATCATTGCGCTCTATTAGCTATAAAATCACTGTAGACGTTTTAGCTATCGCTTAGATATTTAACGAATTATTAAGTCAGATAATCATAGAGGTGCTTGGAAAAGTTGTAGTTTATAGACAAGAGGTCTGGAGAGCAGGGCGGTAAATCAGAATATCGTAGCCCAATTCATAAAACTTCTCCAAGATCAGTTTCGCAATGTGTGGGCCAGCATTGTTGTGGAAGAAAATCTAGCCGTTTACTGTTGACTAATGCTGAGTGTTATTGCCGCAGTTTCTGGGGGATTTTATCTATTTGTCGACAGTACTTTTCAGTCTTAATAATTCCGCCTGCCTTCAAAAAACTGTTGTCGATGAGACCTAGCGCAGACCGCCAGGAAGTCAAGATGATTTTATTTTGTTGCAACTTTGGTTTCTGAAAGTGTGCTGGAGCTTCGTTGGGGCTAACCACTATGTTGAGACTCGCCGGTTGTCGTAAAAAAAAGACATTGTGAATCGCAAGCCACAGGTCTGTCGAAAAATTGATCGTTCGTATTGCATCAAAGAAGAAAACATGACACTTCTTAACTGTGTTCTTTATGGCTGTCGTTGTTTTCGCTAAGCATTCATTTATTAAGTGATTTATTTTTCTTTCCTATTCTTCTAAATCACCGTATACGTTACGCCTAATTCCGAAGCAAAATCTCCGAAAGTCCTGCTTGCATTGGCTTCGGGTAAGGCTCTAAAATGTGTGTAGTCTATACGCCATGGCTGACCACTAGGCTTACCATCTTTAAGATTCTGCTCGCCGACTTGAAAATTCTTAAACCACAATTGTGCAGTGCGTTGAGTATTGGTTCCTTGGCTGAACGCTCCGTTGATAGCGACGACCTTTTCTGTATGTTTTAAATATAACTTAGAATTAAATTGTGTAAATTTCCCTTTCTTCCATATTGCATTTATACGTTCTGAAAGAAACACCTAATTGTTTTAAAACGGTTGTAATTCAAGCGATTAGATAAAGCGATAAAACGCTGTTAAAAATAATGCATATAGCAAAGATATTATAGCGAATACTTATTTGAAAATACAAAATTACGCAAGAACTTTCAAGCATATATAACTGTGCAAGAACATATAAAAATAAAATATATCGAGAAAAGTTGTGTTAGCCTGAATTCTTTTGATATCCTTCAATTTTGTCTCTCCAAAAACGAATAAACGTGTGAGTTTGACCCCAAACATTTGTTTCAAATATTTGAAACAAAAGCAGCGAGTTTTAGTCTCCCGTCTATCGAGGCCAGATGCTTTGGGGACTATATCAGATATTTTGTAATTCATATGCAAATCTAGGAAACACATTGAAATGATTGCATTGGCTTCGAGTAAGGCTCTGAAATGTGTGTTGTCTATACTCCATGGCTGACCACTAGCCTTACCATCTTCATGATTCTCCTCGCCAACTGGAAAATTCTTAAACCACAATTGTGCTGTGCGTTCAGTATTGCTTCCTTGGCTTAGCGACGAGTCAGTATTGCTTCCTTGGCCTAGCGACGATTGGTTCTATATGTTTCCAACCTAGCTTAGAATTAAAATTGTGTAAATTTCCTTTTTTCCCATATTGCATTCTATCAAGGCCAGATGCTTTGGGGGCAATATAAGATATTTTGTAATTCATATGAAAATCTAGGAAAACACATTGAAATGAGTAAAGAAAAAATGTGCCGAAAATAGGTTCTGAATGATGGATGATCCACTTGATTCTCATACCCCGCTACACAATTAAGGTAATTTCCTTTCCTATGAGACTTTATTTGTTAAATGCTAATAAATATTCGCCGCGATTTTGAAACTGCTGTTTAAAATGATATAAAAAAGTAAAGGTATCGTAACAAAAACTTATTTGAAAATACATCATTTGAAATTAAATTTTGCAATAGCTTTCAGGTCAAACTAATACAATAGTGAAAAAAAAACATAAAAAGAAATATATAAATACAATTTGTATTAGTCTGCTTTCTTTTGGTATCGTTTAATACTGTCAGTTACAAAATGGATACACTGGGAAGTTTTACACAAAACTCTTTAAACGCACACTAACACACCAACCACCAGGGAAGCAGAATAGTTCTTCAAATATTTCAACGTACAGAGAGAAAGGATAATCTGTATTATTGTTTCCATTTTTTTATTGGTCTAGTAATTGTCTTTGTGTAGCCGTGGGGCGGAGAAGGGTACGGAAAATGTAAGGCGGTACAAGTCATGAAAGTCTAAGCGATAAAGTTGTGCTGACATTAAAAAAACTGTTTTCTTTTCTATCTTTTACATAATTCTTTTCAGTTTTTATTTCCTTCTGTTTGTTGCATCAAAGATAATATCGATTTCTTCTACTCATCTCAGAAATTATGCGTTATAGAAAAAAAAAGAAAGTAATAAAGTATTGTAAAAAATAAAGAGGGCGCTAGCAGAATTAAAAAAAAAAACGCTTTCTCTTCAAATCACAAGACCCTTTTTCAATCTTTGGTGTTTATATCTGTTTTAGAACGGCAGTAAACGGAAGGATTCCCTCAGCGAAATGCCATTACAAAGAAGTGGCAATTTCTTCTTAGCCAAAGAAAGGTCACTGAGAATTCAAATAAATAAGAGAATAAATCAATATTGGAAGTAGTCATAAAATAATTATATAAAGAAATACACACACACCCACCCACCCACACACACACACACACCCACACACCCACACACACACATATATATACACATATATATATATATATATATATATATATATATATATAATTAGGAAAGCATATTTTCTTTATCTGCCTTTGAAGCGTTGTGATTTTAAAATTGAAAATAATTACGTATATAAATGAATACGTTTTGTAAGCTGGAAATAACGCATTTTTTAATATTTGAACAAATTTATTTGCTTATATCAGATATATTTCGATGTAAACATCATTATCAATTGAGAGTCTGTTTTTTTTCTTTTTTCTTTTTTTTCCTGATCGCATGGTGGAATTCTGCGTGGGAGAGTGATAGGTATTAGCCCGATAATCTTGGTAACGGCTCGACATTCGAATATGAATATCTCTAGTATCAAATAATCCTTATACATTGCGGAATTTACTTGATGTATGAAAACCAAGGAGGTCAGATATAAGATATGAGAAATATTTGAAATCACGTTTCCTCTCACTGTTATTTCGGATCATTTGCGACCATAGCAGCAATATTTGGTCTCCTTTCTCTCAAGGCCAGAGGTTTTGGGGAAATATCAGCTATTTTTGAATTCATATGAATAAATATAGAAAACAAATGGTAATGATTGAAACATGGTCGAGGTGTAAAAAAATCCAAAAATCTCTTGATAATGGAAGACCCCCTAAATTTGCAAACTCACGGTTTAATATCACTTGCACACTACACAATTCAGGTCATTATATTTTCAACGGGCCTTCATTTGTTTAATTCTGGTCAATAGTCACTGAGATGGTGAACTTAAAAATTGTAAAGAATGTGATATGCAAATATATATGCACACACACATATACATATATATCGCATTTCAATATAAAATTTGCAACAGTTTTTTGTGTGTGTGTGTGTGTGTGGATGTATCTCGACCATGTTTCAATCATTACTATTTGTTTTCTATATGTTTTCATATGAATTCAAAAATAGCTGATATTTCCCCCAAACCTCTGACCTTGGTATAAAGGAGACCAAATATTGCTGTTATGGTTGCAAATGATCCGAAATAACAGTGAGAGGAGACGTGATTTCAAATATTTCTCATATCTTGTATCTGATCTCCTTGGTTTTCATACATAAAGTAAATTCCGCAGTGTATGAGGTTATTTGATACTAGAAATATTCATATTCGAATGTCGAGCCGTTACCAAGATCATCGGGCTAATACCTATCACTCTCCCACGCAGAATTCCACCATGCGATCAAGAAAAAAAAAAGAAAAAAACAAACTCTTCATTGATAAGGATGTTTATCATCAAAATATATCTTGTATAAGAAAATAAATTCGTTTATATATTAAAAACCCCGTTGTTTCCATCTTTCAAAAGGTATTCATTTATATATGAAATTATTTTCAATTTTCAAATAACACATCGCTTCAAAGCCAGATAAAGAAGAAAGAATGCTTTCCTAAGTATATATATATATATATATATATATATATATATATATATATATGGGGGTATTTCTTTATATAATTATTTTATGACTACTTCCAATATTGATTTATTCTCTTATTTATTTAAATTCTCAGTGACCTTTCGTTGGCTAAGACGAAACTGCCACTTTGTAATAACATTTCGCTGTGGGGATCCTTCCGTTTACTGCCGTTCTAAAACAGATATAAACACCAAAGATTGAAAAAGGGTCTTGTGATTTGAAGAGAAAGCGTTTTTTTTTATTCTGCTAGCTCCCTCTTTATTTTTTTTTTTACAATACTTTATTACTTTCTTTTTTCCTATAAGGCATAATTTCTGAGATGAGCAGAAGAAATCGATATTATCTTTGATGCAACAAACAGAAGGAAATAAAAACTGAAAAGAATTATGTAACAGATAGAAAAGAAAACAGTTTTTTTTAAGTCAGCACAACTTTATCGCTTAGACTTTCATGACTTGTACCGCCTTACAACATTTTCCGTACCCTTCTCCGCCCCACGGCTACAAAAAAGACAATTACTAGACCAATAAAAAAAATTGGAAACAAAAATACACATTATCTTTGCTCTCTTTACTTTGAAATATTTTAAGAACTATTCTGTTTCCCTGGTGGTCGGTGTGTTAGTGTGTGTTTTAAAGTGTTTTGTGTAAAACGTTCCAGTGTATCCATTTTTGAACCGACAGTATTAAACAATACCAAAAGAGTGCAGACTAATACAAAATGTCTTTATATATTTTTTTATATTTCTTTTTATATTTCTTTTTATATTTCTTTTTATATTTCTTTTTATATTTCTTTTTATATTTCTTTTTATATTTTTTTATATTTCTTTTTATATTTTTTTTATATTTCTTTTTATATTTCTTTTTATATTTTTTTATATTTCTTTTTATATTTCTTTTTATATTACTTTTTATATTTTTTATTATTTCTTATATTTCTTTTTATATTTCTTTTTCTATTTCTTTTTATATTTCTTTTTATATTTCTTTTCATGTTTTTTATATTTCTTTTTATATTTCTTATTATATTTCTTTTTATATTTCTTTTTATATTTTTTTTATATTTTTTTATTTCTTTTTATATTTCTTTTTATTTTTTTTTTATATTTCTTTTTATATTTCTTTTTATATTTCTTTTTATATTTCTTTTTATATTTCTTTTTATATTTCTTTTTCTATTTCTTTTTCTATTTCTTTTTCTATTTCTTTTTCTATTTCTTTTTCTATTTTTTTTATATTTCTTTTTATATTTTTTTTATATTTCTTTTTATATTTCTTTTTATATTTTTTATATTTCTTTTTATATTTCTTTTTATATTTTTTAATATTTCTTTTTATATTTCTTTTTATATTTTTATATTTCTTTTTATATTTCTTTTTATATTTCTTTTTATATTTTTTGCACTTTTGTATTAGTTTGACCTGAAAGCCATTGCATAAAACGGCCGAAACGTTGTGACTATAACAACCAAGATGTCAGTCCGACAATCTCAGTCAATTTGTATAGATGTGTGGTATCATGCTTGCTTTTGTTTTACTGCTTTGGTAGGAAATTTGCTGATGTTTTTGTTGTTTGTTTTGTTTTTGGCGGGTTTTTTTTATTCTTGTGAAATTTTCATGCTACTGTTATGCACATATAATCAGTTTGTTACACATACCGTCGAAAATATATATGCGATGTTTGTCTTTTATAACGTTTTTAATTTGTCTTACTACGACGGGTATGCACCTCATTAGAGGAACTTGATATTTTTCAAATTACTCATAAATCTATCTGTGTATGAACGTGTACATACATAATTATATTCATTGATATATGTTCATGCTTTTATTTATTCAAATCTATTGGTTTAACTCTCACAGATTGCACACATGCACATATACATCAGGACGAACACACACACACACATATATATGTATATAACCTTATTCCTAATGTTATGTTTATTTTTATTAATCAACATAAATTAATAACACAGTTTCCTTTATTTTCTAATATCTGCTTTACTCACGACGAAAATGTTAGTTTTAATTTGGTGTATTTAACTAAGTTCCTCCCCCTAAGTCACAAAACATTTGTAAAATTATTATCAATACTTATTGTCAATTTTACTAAAATGGGCATCGTTTCGGAAACGATCGTACAATCGAGTTGATTTTTCTTTTAAAACTGATTTTATATTCACAACTATTAATCGGTTTAATATATATATATATACATATATATATATATATATATATATATATATATATATATATATGAGAGAGAGAGACACACACAGAGACAGAAATAAAAAGAAACAACCCGAGTTTTTTTCTCTATTTCGTCGAAATAGTATTTCCATTATTCTTATCGTGTATATATATATATATATATATATATATATATATATATATATATATATATATATGCTATTTCGAATCTATATCGATTTTCGGATCGTGTTCGTCTCTTCTGCACAGGTGTTCTTCTGCATAACAATTCAGAAGTCACGTAAACAAGTAGGTGATATGGTTGGCTACGAATCTGCCTGTGATGGAAGATCATAGATTGTAGAAAATCTTGATCCGTATGTGTACGTGTCGAAGAACAGTCAAAGTGAATACGCTAATAATGACATTGACAATTCTGAAAACGATGACTTATAAGAACGGAAATAGCGAATTGTAAAAGGTGACACTATTCAGTGTTGACTACTGCTATAGAATATAGAGTAACCATGATGTAGCAGAGAAAGATGAAGCAAAGGATCAACCTTGAAGAGAAGGAAGGTAAATAAAAATTTTCGAAGGACAAACCTGGCGAATTTCCGCGAGATGAAGATGCTGAGTAATAAACAAGGAATTAGAAGAATAAATGTAATTTTCACAGGCACAACGTGGCGAAACAGTTAAAAGTAAAAATAATAAGTTTAACAAAATGTGGTTTAGAATAATCGAGTGTAAAATTTTCAACACTTCGAAATAACAATTCCATGGTTTAAATTCAATAATATGCTGCCGAATTTCGGTACTCTTAAAATCCACGCTACGCTGTCGAAAACACGACAGACTGCGGACAAAACATGCTGCTCCTATCTCAAAATCCCAACCACCAGTTTCCGAAAATATATTTTTTTTGTTATTTAAATGCGGAATATTCATTTGCATAAAACCTGACGTTATCACAAACTAATAAAATTAAAAAGACGACTAATTTGTTTTTTTTTCATTACCTTTTACTAAACTGGACAATCAATGGCATCGTTTAGTCTCTAAATACTAAGGATAACACCTGTAGAGTCATCTGCACCTGTGATTGTGAAAAAAGGGTTGCGCAATTACCAACACCGCTTTTTCTGAATTGACACTGTTTGAGTCCAGTGCCAAGAAGTCTAGGACGACCGGAAGCGACGCTGAGATAAGCTGATAGGACATACAGCGCATGGAAGTACCAGATGGGCATCTATTTACTACGGATCAGGTTCAGCATTGCTTAACTTCGGTCATCCAGTGGGAACCTGTTTGTAAACGTGATTATGTCGTAATAGAACAACAAATACTACGTAAAAGTAGAGTTTTACTACATTTTAAAATATTTTGATCAGAGCTGAGTAAAAATTATGGCTTTTGTTGCATGTAAGCAAAGTGGAGAAAAATAGAATAAAAACATATATAGAGAGAAGGAATACTGCGAATACAAATGCAGAGGATAATACGCTGAATACTTTTTACAAACGTAGAGAAACGGAAAACGAAAACTCGACATACATTCGGAAAACAAACACGCTGCTTCAACGTCCGAATCAAAAGTTAAAACAGTTTCCGAAAAATGAAGCGTTTTTACTTCATCTCGGATCATCCTATTTGTATATTAGGTAAGGGTATCACAATATATAAACCGAAAAGGGGGCTATATTGTTTGTATTTTTGGTCATTATTTTTAGTGAACGAACAATACAGGCTACATATTACAGAATATCATATACTATAAAATGTTTAAACCACAATCCCTAGAAGTAAAACGCAATGTATCCCCTACTTAAAATCACTAGACCAAAACCAGCGTCATTCATGAGGTCAAATACTCCTTTGTGAAAGCGCATTTCTTATAACAAGAATAAAACTAATAGTTGCGTTGGTTACATCGGTTATACAACCACCACCCTATTTCGTCGTATTACCATGCGTATTAATTTAAGCAGGTTTCCACCAATTTTCTTTTTAATATTTTAGTTTTTGAATAAACAAAATGAAAGAGATGACAAAGAAAATGATATGGATGAGAGTAAATTGAATGACAGAAACAAGACTGCATAGATGTAGAATGATAAACTGAAAAAAGGAAACTAAAATGCAAGTACACAATTTGTGGAGAAAAAAGTGCGGGAATATAAATGCATAGGAAAATGCGTTCATGATTTCCACACATTTAAATTAAGGAAGGAGAATATGAAAAAGCGGATTAACCAACATGAGCAAATCAAATGGCCAAACGAAAATACTGTGAAACGAACTAGATGAAAACTAAAAAAAAAAACTTTATACATTGTGTTACACATTAGAACAAGAATATATTATGAAGAGATTCGAATGTAATACTGTAAAAAAGACCGAACGTAGCTAAAAAAGATTAGAAATCAAACGAAAAAAGGGAAACGATGAAGTAGAATTGAAACGATGAGTTTAAATAAAAAGGATGTAAAATATAAACAAAAACTTCTATACTAGATTACTTTTTAGGTCTAATCTGAACAAGTATTAGTGAAATTTTCTTGTTAATTACTTCCCGTCTTCAATACTTTTTTTTTATCTTAATTAGTAAATGTAGATTTGTTATTCGTATTATTTTGATTCTAATAGACCACTGCTCTACATTTGAGTTTTTATTTCCTTACATTGTGTATCTATATATATATATATATATATATATATATAGTCTGTGAAGTTTTTAACCTTTAAAACTATACAAAAATATTTTTTATCATTCTTTAGAAAACAATATATTCAGTATATATATATATATATATATATATATATATATATACATATGTGTGTGTGGTCACGAATAGGCTCCTATATTGTTGACTACATTAAGAAACTGATTACATATAATGACAGAAGATGTATCGAGACACAGGAATGGGTATGTTTGATATGGCAGAACGGTATTTCATAAAATTTGTGGGGTCTGCGTTCGCGCCTGGTCCACAAAGTATGGAAATAATCAATTTAAAAATGTAAAAAAAAAACGTTTACAATTGTTTTCGATATAGATGTACATAATAATAATTTTATAAGTGTGTCTTATCTTAAATAGGGACGGTATAATAAAATTGTGGGGTCTGGGTTCGCGCCTAGCCTCAATAGAATGGAAATAGGCACACACTTTATTAAATTTCAGTGTGAACAGGTATGGTATAATAAATTCAGGGGTTTATCTATTTTATTTTTATTTTCATCATATTTTGCTTTAGTTCTGATACCCCCAAAGTCGAAGCTATCTCTTTACACCCCTTTCTTTTCATAACCAATCATACTTTCATAAATCAGAGTCCATTTTCTGTAGGCTGTTTATGAACCCATTCACCGACGGGTACTTGCTTTTCATAACCTATCATACTTTAAACATAGGATTTCAATCTAGAAGCACACTTTTAAAAATCCCTCCCTGATTAGCCAAACTATTCTATCTAAACATGTTTGGCAACTCAATGATCAGAATATTTCCTTCATTTGATATGGGAAATAATAGGATTATATAAAGGATATATGCTGGGGGACAGATTCTGTGCACTTTGTAGATATGAGGCTCTTAAAATCTTTAAATATCATTATATCAAAAATAAAACCACCCTTTTAAATTCAATGGATGAGCTTTTCTGTTCATGCATTCATAAACGTTGGGTTAAATTTAACAAATATAAACCATTAAAAATGGTTCTTATTAATAATCTATCTGAGAATTTTTAATGCAATATCTTTATTAATAAAATTTTGACCATTATTATTGTTATTAATATTAGTTTTTCTGTATATTTAATTTTAATATGTATTTAAATTTAACCTTTGCATGTTACTATTTTTATTGATTTTTATACATACATAAATAAATGATTAAATTGAATTTCATTCAATAAGATCCTTTTATATTTTGGAAAACAACTGGTAATCTCCCTTTGAGCAATTTATTAGCCAATTACGAGTACCTCCCTTTATTTTTTAAATGTTTATTTAATTTAAATTAGGCGTTACTATCATATTCTAACCGTTAGACATATTCCATTGGACTCCACTTGTAAAATTCAACATTTCGAACATTCATAAGCTACATTCAACATTTAAATGAATTCTGGTACGATAATTACGATTTCCAAAAGGCGATCCCTTGGAAGGTATATACATATATATATGTTGGATGCGATAACATATTTACATTGCTCTGTATAAAGATTGAGCACTCTTAGGTTGCCACATTTTTGTTTTGTTTAAATAATAATACCTATCATATAATATATATATATATATATATATATATATAGTAAATTTTCTTAAACACACATTATAATAACCTTATATTTAAACGAAATTCAGCTTTACAATTTAATTCTAATTTTTATTTTAAGCCCATAATACTTTACTTATCAACATACATAAGTAACTATTTTCCTTAGTATTTTAATATTTTTCAGATACATCTGCCTTACTTAAAAAAAAAAAAAAATTCTAGGTTTATTTATTGTGCATTTTATTTAAAAAAAACACCCAATATTTTTCTGATGAAGAGACTTTGTTAAAAAAAAAACTATATGTTAAAATTATTGCCTATGACTTAATTTCTATTGCAAGAAAAAACATCGTTTCCGAAACGATCGTACAATTTATTGGCTTTGTTGTGGTCCTTCTTATGAAACAGATTTTTAAATTTTACCAAATATTAAAGTAGCTCTAGCATAGCAGTCCTAAGTAATCTGCAAATATATTGCTGAGGCTTAAACATTCAACCTTCAGGAGAATATCACTTTTACAATTGATTTTTCCCAGTACTCTGACCCCTGCGCCACAGGTCCTTGCGGACGATTCTTGTACGAATTTTAGGAGCCTAAAACCTACTTGTGTATTTCTAGTTGTTAATATATTACTATTTATTATCAATTATTATTATATATTAATGTATAGCTATCTCTATACTTATTACTTGTATATATTATTTGTTTTTTTTTGTTTTTTTTTCACTTGTATATATTATGTGTTGTTTATAATTACTGGTACTCATATCAGCAGTTCCCTTAGCAGGTGGATATTCCTCGCAGAGGTACTGCTTCTTAAAGTCGTCTATCTCTCCCCCGTTTCGCTCTGTCTATAATTTTTACTTCATCCCATAATGGTAGTTGGCTTCCTTTTGCTTTCAAGATATAGTAAGCTATACCTACTTTTTCAGTCTCTCCAAGCCAGCTACCATCATGAGACGAAGTAAAAATTATAGACAAAGAGGAACGGTGGAGAGTAAGACGACTCAAAGAAGCAGCAAATATACCCGGGAATAACCAACTGCTAAATAGACCTAGTATAGAATTCAATACGATATGGGAATTAGTAATTATAAACAATAAATAATATATACCACTGAAAAAAAATTAGTACCAGAATTGTCCGCAAGGACCCGTTGCACAGTGGTTAGAGTACTGGAAAAATCAATTGTAAAAGTGATATTCTTCTGGAAGTTGAATGTTCAAGCCTCGGTGTGGGCGACCGAAATATACATTTGCGAATTACTTAGGAACTCTATCCAGTCATGACTGACGGGACAAGAGCACACTACCCCCGTGAAGTAAATAAATAAATCCGTTCGAAATTCAGTCCAAATTCCCGAGTTCGACAGAAACATTCTCGAATTCGACAAGATATACCAGTAGAAGGTCGGAAGTTATATCGACCGAAACGTTGTGAAAATCGCACTCAAGATGAGAACAGTAGTCCGATGAATAATAATACAAATAACCAATCCTCATCTCAAAAATTCAGAAACGTCATGTTTATTTCACTCTTAAACAATGTATGTAATATTCATATTAGAGATGCGGCCAAATCTAGGTTATACGCGTCGTGTCAATGTTCAACGCTTTCCTCAGTTATTTTCCCTTACATCCTTTTAAGTTCAGAATTGATCCAGGACATAATTTAGCCGATGCATATGACCAAGTTAGGGGAGCGAAGATTAAAGTTAATGCAGGACTCAATAAGTTTCAAGTCAAGAGATATTAGCCAAAAACTGTTCTCCTACTTTTAAAGTACTAACCATTAATCGGTCAGCTTCATTCGCATTAGAAGTCAATAAATTGTAGTTATTGAGTAAAGATTTTGTTGCGTTTTTTTTTTTAAATAAAATCTGAATATACTCTATCGTTCACACACTACCGTGTTTTATTATATGGTTAAGTAGCAGTTTTACTCATTTAGAACTGCTTTAAAGCTTCACCGCTCACTCATTTTTCGATCAAATATCAAACTATTATAGCAGTCTATAGATCACCTTTCTCATTCAGCAAAACAAAAGTTATGATAGATGTTACTGGTATTCAAAATCGTAAAGCAAACTAAGGCGCTGAGCGACGTTTTTATTACTGGTTTCTATAACTACCTCGTCGCTTCAGCAACTGCTGTTGCTACTAATTCACCGCACTCGCAAAAAAAGAAGTGACAAGTGAAACAGAGAGTATATAAAGATTAAGGAGAGATAATTCGGGGGATTTTGTTAAAAGCAGAGGGGTGATGTACATAGGTATTACATATGTGTATGTTATGTTTTAGGGGGGGCAAAGGATAAGGCTGAAATTAAACAACGAACAAGTGAATTTACTGGACGCCTGGGAATACCACGGATTACAATAGAAAAATGCGAGCATGAAAAATAATATAGTAAAGCTTAAACATGGAAAATAAAGGACTAGTTTAAAGTAGAAAAGAAAAGGGCAAGATATTCTACTAAAAAGTATAATAAATTTATAACTTAAAATGTATAATAAACTTATAACTTAAAATGTTGCAAGTTTTTTTGTGTAATTTTCAATTTATAACATTATATGATCAATTCTTAATGCTGCAATATTTTAAGTTTTATGAATAATTGTGTTATCAGACAAATAGTGTATTTCGAATAATTTTTCTAATATTCTCGAGATCTATCTCCAACTCTACTAATCGGCTACTGACTGTTTAGATGTGGATTTCACCCATTAGCAGTGGTTTAATTCGGCACAAACGCCAACGGAGGCTATTGTTGAGATATCTTGTTCTTCGTTGACTGAGGTCGGTCTTGTTAAGTTATAAACAATTCTACGCTTTCAGACTTTGCTTACTCCATTTAAAAGCGAGTTAGATTATTCTTAATCGCTTGGGGAATAGTTGTGCGAAAGACAATTGCTTTGTCCAGATATTTTGTTTGATGTCATAGTTCTGTTTTTCTAGAGTGGTGCATTCCCAAGTATTATCTCCTTATTATTGCACCAGATAATGCTACAATAAAGACTAGTCGTTTTGAAAAAAAGAAAGATAAAAGAATTATTAATTTGACAAGAAAGTTCTTGCAGTTTTTAACTGTTAAATTGGTATGAACATTTCTCGGCCTGAACAAAAATTTATTGACCGAAACGAGTACTATCAAAATTAGCACACGTTTGCCAAGGCAAAACATTTATATTTATGCCAGCAACGGAACAAGTTTACCTGCCTCTGGCCATGAGGTGCTGAAAACGTTTCTGATACTGCTAAGATTTTTGGAGTATTTTTTTAGCAGAAAGTTTTCGAAATGCTTTAAAAAGTGGAAGTCGACAGCCGAGAAATCTGGAGAATATGGCGAATTAAGCAGAGATACATAGCCAAATTCGTTCAAATTCTTCCGCGTCTGTTTGGCAACGTGCGTTTGGGAATTGTCGTAGAGGAGAACTGAACTTTACTGTTGACGATTGTGTCGAAGCTTCTTATGTGTTTCATCTTTGTGTTGAAAATACTTATCCGCCGTAATGGTTTCGCCTGCATTAAAAAAAAGGCTGTGACGGATCAGACCGACCTCAACTCACTTAACACTCACCATGTCCTTTTTTTGTTGCCACTCTCATTTCGGGAAGTGTCGTGAAGCTTGGTCGGTGTCTAACTACTGAACTGATCGTCGCCGATTGTTGTGAAGAATTCACGGTACATCGCAAGTTACAACCCAGTTGGGGAACCGTATATTGTCGCTGCGGTAAAGCTGGGGGACACACTTCATAGTATCGTTTAATTGGATTGGCGCTTATTTATGAAGTTTTTTTTCTCTTTCCAATCTCTCTCGTAGAGGTTACGCCTAATTCACAACTATTTGTGAATCTACGCTGAATTCAACGCTTAAAAATCGGTTGATTGATTTTGCAAGCACAATAGAAAGTAAATCTTATTTTATGGAAAAATAAAAAAAATTAAAACTTTAAATTAAAATTTACAATTAAATTAATTATTCAACAGAATAAACCAAAAGCAATTTAATAAAGTCCCTTTTCTGCAAATTTCAAAGAATGCCACTGTTGCTATTCTTCTCAACAGAAGACTATGATAAATTAGCAAATTATAATTGTAAATAAATCTAAAAATTGCTTGTTGATGCATTAGATGAAACAATTTATTTATATTTCGTCATAAATTGTAAGAAAAATCATTAAAAAATATATATACATGAAACAATTGGACACAAAAATAGACCGGGAATAACATTTAAGCGTACGTTATGACCCCCTCATTGGTAATACAAAAGGCGAAGGAGGACATTTTTAAGAAATGAAATGTCCAGAATTTTAGGTTCAATGGCTGACATGTTAACATGTGCAAAATGTGTTACTTCCTCTCTTGTATCAATCATAAAATGTTAGCTTTGCTAGCATTACTATTTGCTAATTTAGTCCCGTGTCCTGATGAGAAGAATAGCAGGGAAGGAATTCTGTGAACCTCTTCGAGATAAGAACTCGCAAAATTGCCTTTGCAGTATTCTACATAATAATGAATTTAATCGTAAATTTTAATATAGAGTTTTCAATCATGTAATTTCAGTCTGCCTTTCCCTCTCTCTCTGTATATATATATATATATATATATATATATATATATATATATATATATATATATGCTTTGAATCGACCTGTTACACACACCATTTGAAAAGGGAAAATTTTTCCGAAATTAAAAATGGATTACGTCGCATAGACTTCCAAGTAAGACATTTTACCATACAACTGAATATATATATATATATATATATATATATATATATATATATATATACTTATTGATTTGTAAATCGCCACTTGTTCTCGTCTCCTCTTACCAACAGCGACTATAATTCATTCTTCGCATTGTGACAGCCTTCTAAATCTCTTTT
This sequence comes from Euprymna scolopes, assembly GCF_053919585.1. NCBI lineage: Eukaryota > Metazoa > Mollusca > Cephalopoda > Sepiida > Sepiolidae > Euprymna > Euprymna scolopes. Next base: position 104,980,805 of record NC_136501.1, on the reverse strand, counting down.
ACACACACACACACACACACACACACACATATATATATATATATATATATATATAGAGAGAGAGAGAGAGAGAAAATATATATATATATATACACCGAGTGTAATAACTATTCGCTTTTCATTGGATTTGACTGCTCTAAGAAAGCCTCCAACAGAAAAGGTAGTTGATCGATCGATCCGAGCTGATCAATAAAGACGAAGAAAGATGTCATTCGACATAACTAGGTACAGACGAAAAGATGGAGTTGCTGGCTTGTCATGTTAGAAAAGTACATTCGTCATGGAGATGGTTGAGAAGCAAGAGAGGATGGGATGTGGGTAAAAAGTGACAAGTTGCAGATGATAGAACACGAAAAGGAAGACGTCGTTTCAGAGAGTGAGGACACGGGAAGGAAATGAATCGAAATCTAAAACTATCCAATGTCATTTTCCCCCCTTTTTTATTTTTTTGCTTTCATTTTATTAAATACAATTCCAAAAATGTTGATACGGTTTATATTATAAAAGTTATATATTGGTTGTACTATGATGTAAAAATTGTTTAAGGCACAGATGTGTACAATAGTTTTCTAAGTGCATTATGTCTATATTAAAATGACAACGCGCCCGGTGTTTCTCAATCGTTCATTCGATCTAATATCATATTTTATTTTACTCAGATTTCGTATTATAATAGAGTCGAATATCTAGTTATTATTAAATATTCTATTGCACCTTAGATATAGGCATGGTTTCCGAAGTAAAAATAAAAATAATATTGTTCCAGTGTCATCAGCTAAGGTAGAAACCAAAACCAAAATGGATGGTTACAAAGTTATGGCAACCATTAAAAAAGAAAAAAAAATGGATTTGACAAAATTAAAAGATAAACCTAAATAAGGATTGAAAGGAAGAAAAAATAGCAGATAGGGAATACGGTAATACTTATAAATATATCTATAAAAGGGTAGCACACATATATATATATATATATATATTTCTGTGGAAGAATATTTTTATAATATAATAAACTCAGAGTAATATAGTAAATAAATGGCAACACTATATTCCAAATTTCCTGATGTTACCCATCTTATAATGGATTGCTCTTTAATTTAGTTGACATTTACAATTCTTGACAGTACCTGTTTAGCATGAATTATAAGAATTGTAAATGTCAACTGAATTAAAGGAATAAATTATAAGATGGTCAACATCTTGAACTTTGGAATATAGTATTCTGTCATTTATTCACTATATTGCTCTATAATTACATTGAGCTTCTTAAATAAGGATTGGTATATATTATAAAAATATATATTTCTGCGGAAATATATACATACATACATACATACACGGTTTCTCTTTTCTTATATAAAGTTCACTTTGTTTGTGCGACTGAGTTCCTTTTTCATAGGTGTCGAAACGGCTGAGGTTATCTTTTGAAACCTTACACAAAGAGAATTTACGTGTTCGGAATTTTTCTTAAATAAGTTTTGTACAGAAATTAATCAATTAATATTGAGAAAAAATCCCATGTTAAATATTTTTTTTACTCTTTTAGAGAAAAAAAAAACAAACAATTTTTACAGGCGAATAATCATCGTAACATCGTCGAAGCGAAATAATAAAATTTCAGCAAATGATTTAAGAAAATCAAAAGTATCCAATCTTTAAAATAGTCTTTCTCGTTAACATATGAAATATGGTAATAGTTTACGTACCACTAGCCTAGGAAAATAACAAAACCGCAAGGAAATCATATATGCTTAAATAAAATTGAATTATTGTTATCTGAAGATATAACTAAGTGGTAGATTATTCGACTATATATCGATTAATTCCCTATACAAGCCCGGTGTACCTCACAATTTTTTTCTTAATAATACTATCAATTTTCGATGAAAAGAGGTACCATTTATAACAGAAGCAAATTATTGTTTGTTTCCATATTTTAAAACTAAAAATTAATCAGAAATGACTTTTCCATGATATTACTCGTCAAGCACAAAATAGCAACTGACGTGATATTATAAACAAACACAGACAGAATTTGATGAACGACATTATATTTATTTTTTATGTGAATCAGTCCACCGAAAAAAAAATATTCCTTGTAATATACAGGGTGCCCCATAAAAAACGGGCCCAAGCTCTAATTAGGCCCCGTTTCTTACTGTTTTCTCCAAATGAAACTAGTTTATTATATTAAAAACATTACATCAAAACATTAGGGTATTTGGCCTTTTTTTCCTCTTTTTTTGTCCGTTCTACAGCGTATGTTATAGATGGCCTCTTTTGTTTGTTTTTTGGGGTCAGCCTTATAATAATTATTAGAGGATTGATTCTATAATAATACCTACGCATCTGCATAAATGAAAGTGTCATATTTAATGTATTTATTTGTTTCCCCACCAAAGCAAATTAGGCACAAGGCCGTCTTTAATGTGGCGTAAAAATCAGCTCCCCTAAAAGTAGGCAACCAAAATAGGTTACCAAAAATAATTGTCCCAGTATAGAAAGAGCCATATTTAAGCTAATCGAACGTCCATCTAGTATATATATATATATATATATATATATATATATATATATATATATATATATATAACCATATTTTTGGTGTTCAAGTTTCAAGAAAGTATAAAAGGCATTGATCGGCGTCTGTTTTTGATGCAATAACGAGAAAACAAAGAATTATGCGAAGACTGCAAAGCCAGATTATTTGACCAAGCCAAATTATAATTTCCTGATTCCAAAACTGCAGTGTCGTAATAGTCAATATAAAACGAATGTTTTTAAACAAAATTATGTAACGGAAGTATACATTATGATTCTATGATGCTATTTCATACTACCACACGGCGTTGAAATCTAATATATAAAAAACTATATGCCCGTATGCCTGTCTCCATATTTTCACACTCTATCGTCCCTAAAGCTAAAAGTCGAAGAGCGGCGTTAAGGGATTCAAATCATTGGATTATTACGGGTTGCAAAAAAAGGTAAGCATCGTAAGGTTCAGAATAAATTTAGAATTGAAATGGAAGAATTTCACTATTGTAAATTTCATATGAAATAGTTAGATTTTAATTGTTCACTCTTTTATGAAAAGTGAATTAAAAAGGTCAGCTTAAAAGAATGAGCAATACAAATTAAAAATATATTGAAAAATAGGTTAGTTCAGAATTTTTTTTTTTCAGAAGTGTGTTTGGAGAACGTGAGTGGTCACGCTTGGAACCACACACCTGACGTCATAGCAGAAAGGGAATTTCTCAATAATAGGAGCTACGATTAGCAGATTAGAGAGTCGGCATTCAGGCAGACAGCGTCAAGAGTCAGCAAAGGCAGTCGGAAAGAGTTGACATGGTCAGAGGAGGGAGCCTTTAGAAGCGAAGTGAGAACATTTAACGTTCTTTTATTAGTCTTTTGCTGGTAATAATATTTAAATTGGTTAAAATAGGTGCCAAATTAAATAATCGTTACATATTTTTCCATTTATTTTAGTTTATTAATTTTAATGTTTGATCAGTTCATATGCGTGCCACATTTGTACAGTGGTAACGTCACCAGCTTTGAACGCAACAGTTTGGGTTTTTATGTTAGCTGATGGGACCAAAATACATTTATTTTTACTTTTGTAATAACAACTCTATTATATATACGGAATCTGGACAAATTAATCATTATATTTAAGCGTATTTACGCCCGGGCAAAGCCCACCCACTTCTCTAGTATATTAATATTTATTTTCAGTTAACAAAATTATCTCTTTAATGAGTTAGAACATGCAAAGATCTTCATATGTAGCTCAATTAGAAATGCATTAGATGTCATATTGATAATCGCAATAACTTATATGATATTAAATCTAGAACAATTAACCATCGATTAAACTGTACCTCGGATGCGGAGAGCGAAATTGTCTCCCGGTTATTGTCTAATTATTCGGTAATCTCATAATCAGACCTTACAAGGATAACATGTAATACACTAACATATTTTCATTTTGCTAAATCTTAAGCATATGTGTAGCAGGATATATCTTCACTCTCATGTAAGCGGTTACTTACAACTCAAAAGAAAAACGATTGAATAGTAGCGAAGAAAGAAAACAGTAGTGGTCAGCGGCGGAACATCCGACTCTTTGTGAAGTTCGAACATTATTTGATATACAATTCTTTTTCTGAGGCGCTTAGGGTGTTATTATATTGTCACAATTTGAAAATTGAAACAACCGGAAGTTTGTGCTGAAAATAGCGCATGCGTAGTCGCAGCCAATATACTTGAACCAGATATAACTTATATAACCATATAAGTTATCAAATTTACCAAATTTTCATTACAAATGTTTGCTATATTGTCCAATTTCTACTGTACACTCTTTAACCCTTATCCTTGAGTGGCCTCGCGGCCTTGAGAATGTGGTGATGCCTATGTAAAAAAAAAAGATAATAATTGAAGTACTTTTTCTCATTTTAATATCAAAACTTATGCTTCTTTCACTCATAGTGTCGCTCAACAGCCCTCCCTCTGTCTATATATCTTTCTATGTCGGTATAAAAATATCAGTATTAATTAAAACATTATGGTAACAACTCAAATTTAAAAGAATCACGTTCAGTCAGATTTACTAAAACGCGGTCAGCATTTCCACGTGCATAATTGGGAACCTTTGTTGAATACTCTCGTGGCCGTTTATCATGAAAGCGCGCTAATATATCTATAGGAGTATCTAAATAAAATCAGGTTAAAAAACAATTGCTAATTGCTGACACATTGAATGCTATTCCTCGTGTACTTACAATTGCGTGAGCTTTAAGAGTTTTACTTATTAGTTTAAAATGTTATTAATGTAAAAATTATATATAGGTGTGTGTGTGTGTGTGTGTGTGTGTGTTTCTCTGTGGAAATATGATTACAATTGGTTTCTGTGAGTAATCACTCCTCTGCGTCACTGGTCTTGACAAATTTACAACGAATTTTGTCAGCTTTAAACTTATTTTTTTCTCGTTGTAATTATCACAATTTATATATAATATATATATATATATATATATATATATATATATATTACACAGTGATCACCATTATCAAGGCCCGGAAGCCACTCAGGGATAAGGGTTATTGCAAGTATATTACGTTAGTATGGAGATTTGATGAAGTGTTTACTTAAGGGGGCGGTTCATTAGGAATTTGTTAACATTGGACTTGAAGACATCCAAGTTGTAGTCCGTTTGGAAGCAGGCAGACGGAACAGAGTTTCACAGGCGTGCAGTTCTAAGAAAGAAGCTTTTTTCATGGAATCCACGTTTTGATTTAGGCACAGATATAGAGTGGGGCAAATTTTTCACAGTGGATTCAGCTAGACGGGTGTTTTTCGTGAAAGATTGGCGAGGGGGGACCAATGATTGGAGTTCAGACGAGCACCTGCCCTGGAAATAACGATAAAACAAAGATAGGCTCGCAACGTCTCTGCTGTGGGAGAGAGGTTGCAGGGTAGAGAAAAGGGTATATATATATATATATATATATATATATATATATATATATATATATATATATATATATATATATATTGTGTGTGTGCTTGCAGAAAGTTTTTAGATAAGAAAATCCATTGGTACCGTCGGTTTCAAACCCGATGATTATGACCATTTAAGATACCTATATCAAGCTCTCTTATGTCAATACTCATCTATTTTATAAACGGAAGTGGAAATATATATACATCACGAGTTCACGCTCAACTCACGTTTTGCGAATCCACCTTTTTATTTAGAGGATTCTGATGAGTTTATTAACTTTAAATTAAATTATATTTAAATTTAAAATCTAATTTACATTAATAATTATTATGTTAAGTGCCTTTAATATTAAAGCAAAAATGAATTTAAAAACATTCAAAATTTAAAACTGAAAATGTATCTCGGCATCGATTAAAATGTAAAATCCCTTTAATTAAATCGAAATGCGTTTATAAACTTCAAGTTTTTCTGGGGGGGGTACTTATCTAGCCTAAGGTATTTTCCTAGCATATTAAAGTGAATAAAATTGTATTTTTTCCTATGGTTTTTTAAATTGAAGTAAATTGTAAATTACATTTATAAAGTATGATTTTTAAAAAAAATAATGTAATACAATAATTTAAAATCTATAATAAAATAATTTAAACATACAATTAAAATTCAATTTTACAAACTAAAATCAATTCCTGACAATGCTCTCAATATAATTGTTCCAATTCATGTTTCCTGTGAACGTTAGGGCGAGGAGTTTACAAGACTTGTTTCAAATAAGGAGTATTTGGCCATTGCTATTGGTGGTAGGCTTGTTTATGTTCGATTTTTTTTCATTTTATATTATATAAGGTTTACCCTCTCCTTTAAGCTCCACGACTCGTGTTGCTAATGTTTTATTATCCTTGTTTTAGCTCCAAAAGAAGCTATTATGCGCATAGTACTTATGTTTAAATTGGCCTAGGGTCATACCTATATAATTATCTGTTATGCTTGTAGATTGGTCCGTTATTGTGGACTCGTAAACAAGGGATTCAGCTTTACAGTTGACCCCTAAAGTCACTTATTTTTGGTTCTGTAAGAACAGCCCGCCTTAACTATTTTTCGTGCTTCCTTAGATATAATAGACTTGATCTATGGTGCTGTCGAGTAACTTGTTTTCACATTATTCCTATTAACTAATTTGTGCAGTCTGTGAAATGCTTATCAAGAAGCCTAAGAAAAAAAAGGCCTACTCTAGTTGTTCTATTAAGTGACAATGGAGGAAATAACCAAATTATATTTCCTCTATTTCTTTTTTATCCTGAGTCTGTTGGAATTTTATATTTTTAATATTAATATTTTTATAATTATTAATATTAATAGTTCTGTGCCTTTTGTGTGTTAAATACAAATGCAGGGTATATACAGATAAATTACAAAAAATATTTTTTTTTAATTTTTAATATTTTGTTCATCTACAAGGCTGTTACTTTCACCATATAAAAATGTTCATTTTTTGAAGATGGCGTAAATATCAGAAAACAAATTGCAACAACTCTTCGAATTTTTTTCAGGTTTTTAGTAGTCATGCCCAAATTCTTGTTTTCGTTTTAAGTTTATTAGTTCTTATTCCCCTGATTAACCATAAGGAAAAAAAATATAAATATTTTTTGTAAAGAATTGACCGCTTTAAACGGCTGAAAGATATAGATGGTAAGAAGAACAACACTTTGCTTATAAGAATTTTTACTTTTAAAAACTTACGTTACCAGTATTGTTTTTTTAATTTTATTTAAATACGTTTTCTAGCAATGTGGCTGTGTGCTTTTATGGTTTTAAATCTACGATGAGAACGAGTAACACTACAGAATGGGCATGTAAACGTCTATAGGGTACACATAAAACTGTATTTCTATATGAGAAGCGTTGAATGTTGTTTTTCACACGCATAACCGAGATGACTTTTATTCCTAGGCACACCGGAAGAATGCGAGTTTTAGCGCCCTTTGTCCTTTGTCGATGTGTAGTGTTTCACTGCACTCCAATTGACATTAGCTGTATTATGTTATATTTTTCTCTATTAATATTTTTACCAATATATTTGCGGAATGAAAACTATTTTTTGTCGATGAGTGACAATTAATGAGAGGGAATAAAGCTATAGCCTTTACATGTTACATCCGGATATTTTTGAAGAGGAACGTATATTTAAATTTTATATTAAATTAAACTAACCTACGTGCCCGTCGTTGTCCGGATAATTTGAGGTGTGTGTAGAACAAAAACCAAGGAAGTGCTATTAGGCATGCAGGCTCGAACACATACAGCGAAGGAGAAAAAGAACGAAATAAGAAAAAGAACATATTTGCTGTGGCGACCATCCCCCAACTGGGAGT
>NC_136501.1:104945429-104967929 GCF_053919585.1 Euprymna scolopes | reverse complement strand
AGCGATGTAAAACAAATCCCAAGTATTATGTTTTTGTTTACTTGTGTTTTTGTTGAATGTGGTAGGTCTCTGTTGAATGTGGTAGGTCCATGTTGAATGTGGTAGGTTCATGTTGAATGTGGTAGGTTCATGTTGAATGTGGTAGGTTCATGTTGAATGTGGTAGGTCTCTGTTGAATGTGGTAGGTCTCTGTTGAATGTGGTAGGTCCATGTTGAATGCGGTAGGTTTCTGTTAAATGCTCGAGGTGTCTGTTGAATGCTCGAGGTGTCTGCTGAATGCTCGAGGTGACTGCTGAATGCTCGAAGTGTCTGTTGAATGCTAGAGGTCCCTGTTGAATGCTCGAGGTCCCTGTTGAATGCTCGACGTGTCTGTTGAATGCTCGACGTGTCTGTTGAATGCTCGAGATCTCTGTTGAATGCTCGAGAGGTCTCTGTTGAGCGCGCGAAGTCTCTGTTGAGCGCGCGAAGTCTCTGTTGAGCGCGCGAAGTCTCTGTTGAGCGCGCGAGGTCTCTGTTGAGCGCGCGAGGTCTCTGTTGAGCGCGCGAGGTCTCTGTTGAGCGCGCGACGTCTCTGTTGAGCGCGCGACGTCTCTGTTGAGCGCGCGACGTCTCTGTTGAGCGCGCGACGTCTCTGTTGAGCGCGCGACGTCTCTGTTAAATGTATGTTTATGAGTAATATGGAAAATATAGACCTTGATTCGTATCAGCAGAGCATAGGTTTACACCCCCTTTATAATTTTCACAGATTACCCTGCATAATTTATCAGATTATCACTTGTTTTTAAAAGTGCGAAACCATTTAGATGTTTATTTTTTTATTGTTTTGACTTATTTACACTATTATTTAAGCTTAATTGTTTTTTTCTACACCATTTCTGTAGATTTTACCTCCGATCGCCATAAAATGTCAAACAACTTTATAAAAAGTAAGTTTAAATATTTGATTCGTGTTTACTTCTGATTATTTTAAATGTGGCGTAACCACTGTATTTAAACTAGCACAGCGCAGGTTTTCAGTTGTTCCGATAAACAAGAAGCTATACTCGTCTTTTATTAACCCTTGTCAAAGATTAACATATTTGAAAATAGTAACCTCATATTTTATGTAATCATTTGTCAAAAAATATCCTTTAGTAAACTGTGTGCTCTTTAATTTTTATTTGATATCGTCGGTATCTTGTTTTATTACTTTGGTGGACGTTTTTAATGTTTTTAAAATACAGTGTGAAACGATAAATTGTCGCCCTAGGATAGACGACATGATTCTATTTCTATTGGATGAAAGCCGATTTTATTTTTGTTACAAACCATTTACGAGTTGACCAATTCTCTACACATGCAAAGAGAGATATGGTCCTTCTAACTTGTCTAAAAGTTATACAATGCTCAACGAGCGAGATTGGAGATGCGCCGCTATACAACGTATGCTCTCTAACGATCTTAGTAATGACAACACCCATAAAATGCATCGTGTGATTTCCACGATTACTGGGAACGTGTCCAGGGTGATTGAAACAAAGTTTGATCAAGCTTATGGCCTTTAGTGTAGTTTCGAGTGAGGGCAACATCATGCCACCTGGCATCTTCGGAATTGGTTTTAAATTATATACCAAAGTGTACCTCAATATGCTGAAGATTGTGGTGCGCCCTTGGAGGTTCCATCGGCCGAAACTTTGTAGTAAAATAACTAAGATGAGAATAAGAGCCCAAACAATCCAAATAATACAAAAACTAATTATCAATTCTCAGCTCCAAAAATATAAACATCACAATATTTAAATGTCGTTTGATTTTTCATGAAAGGAAATTGAACATAAATGAGATTAATAGTTTAATCATAACTTGAAGATTTTTGCAAGTGATTCCTTTTATGAGTTATGTATTATCAGATGATATGAATTGAGAGCGGAGGCCGTCAATATTTTGTATAAATATTTTTTTTCATGTATTCTATCTATTTTAAAGATATACTGGATCCAAAGTAAGTAAAACATATACATTAGTTTAACATGCCGATAATAAATTGGATATTAGTGGTAGCAATGTGCTACATTAAACACTACAGTATTTTACAAAAAAAGGCCATTATAGGCTTGTCGATGAATGGAATAATGTACCTATTTACTATGCCTCCCCACGGGACAGAGTTAGACACCAGGGTCGTTTTTTAACGTGGAGAAAAGGTACAAAAATAAAAAAAATTGTCTCAGTCGGGGAGGATTTCTCCTCCACCGAAAGAGAACAAGAAATAGAAGTGCAGCATCTGAAGAACAGATACTACACTTTGATCTTGACCCGAAGTCCAAGAAAAGCTGAATGGAATAATGTAATAAAGAGCAAATAATTGTAAATCGGGAAAAATTCGTAACCGACCTGCTATTTGGTAGATAAACGTGTAAATAAACAATTAAGACGCTTATATATATTTTCTATTGCGCAGTGTCTTCAGTAAGTTTACTGACTTTTTCGTATACGTACTCATATTGATAATACACACAGGATGCTTTAGTCCCCTCTGAATGAATCTCCCCCGGCTCCAATGCACTCGTTGTATAGTTCAACAATTTTTGCAGCCTTTATTGAATTTCTCTTGTGAGAGCGAGACAACGGCCCTCTTCACAGCCCCATTCTTTCTCTCCGTTGTCCCATAATGATCTGTAAGTTTTTCCTTGAGTTCATGGAACAACTAAAAGTCACATGGAGCAAGGTCTTCATTTGACGCTCGTCTTGGTGACATTGTCTGTGACAATGTGGAATTGGTAACTAGTCCATTGGAAAAAAATATAGCGCAAATTTATCGCATATTCAGTTCCTCGCGAATAATTGTGTGTGGAGTTCTTAAGTGACATCAACTTGTGCAGTTAATATATTATGGACACACGATAATTCATATCCAGGAAATTCTTTATTTGATCAATCCACTCTAGTGTTCTGACTTCCTTACTCCTTCGACACATCGCATCATCCCTCCACTAATCTCTGGCACTTTTCCAAGTTTAAGACATAATATTATTGCATATTATTCTTCTAACGTCCAGATTTCATTTTTGAAATACACCAGCTGGCTTTAGTCGAGTGTACTGTAATTTTTGTTATAGCTGTTCATTTAAACATTTAATCATAAAAACTAGTCATCTCATAAAAAAGAGAGATGGGAGGATGGAGAGGGAGGAGAGGGATCTGAAGTAAAAACAGTTTAAGACTTCCGCTTACGCGGAGGTCGGATTAGCAGCTCGGATCGCCGATGAGAGGGAGAGCAGAGAATGAAGACGCAATGGGTGCTAGCAAGTCGGAGTGCTGCGTAGCAATTAAGAGGAGAGTTTAGACATGTCTGCCCTGAGAGAGGAGCAGAAACGAAGAATTTAGTAAACACCCTTCCCGCAAATACCCCAACAAGGAAGCGATAAAGAGGTCCCGGTTAACAGCTCAATCCCCTGTTAATGACAGGGAAAGAGGTCGCTTAGCAGGTCTTACTGCTGGTAAGTCAATTAAGTTGGATAGAATTAGACCATTGAAACAACCGGTCACGCCTACTAACTAATGGGTTCGATCCTAAAAGTCCAGGCTCCCAAAGAAGAGTTTATTTTATGGATCCATGTTCCCACAATGTAAAGCCTGTCCTGGAGGTCCTGACTCCCAAAGAGAAGGTCGGTCCAAACTAACGAAAGTTAGTTAAACGAATAACACTTTAACTGTGCCCGAGGACGAAGTGTTGGTATCCCTTCAAAAAATCAAATTGTCGAATGCTGAGAGACCAGATACTACACTTTGATCTTAGCTAATACTCATTCGAACCTACAACCATAAAGAAAATTGGTCAGTCAACTCATATAATGTATAGAAATTGCACACTGATATTTCTAGAGGATATGGCAATTTTTAATGCCTGCAATCTTATTGAAGTCATCTCGTGTAACTAGCTAAGCAACGCTATTTTTTCGACAGAAACACTCAGATTTCTAACAATTGCGGTAAGTTTAACAATTCTGAATTCTTTTTTTATTTTTTTAAATGAATTGCTATAAATCATGTTCAGTCATCTCTGTGACTAAACAGTCAAATTCTATATGAAAACCTAGTAAAAGTTATCACAACTGTTTATTAAATTTTACAATATTTAACTGACATCAACGTTGCAGTAAGGAGAGCGAGTATTGTTATAGATAAGAATTAAATTATTAAGTTTCAAGCCATAACTGTTAAACAATAAATAGTTGTATGTATTACGTTGTTTAGACGCCAATAATAATTATTATAACGCAAGTAGAAAAACTCATTCTCTTTAAATACACCGCCCCTGTAAGGCACTTTATCAGACCTCCATTACTAACTATTACTGCGATATTATTTCATTGATTACTGCACACGCAATAACCCTTGTCTTCGAGTGGCCTCCAGGCATGGATAAGTTGTGACTCCTTTTAAAAAAAAAAATTATTATGTTATGAAGAATGTTGTTTTCAAAAGATACATATTTTAAAAATTTCGATAAATAAAAAAAGTGATATAATCGTTGTATATAATCACACAATATTGAACCTAATATGGCAGTGTTTTTTTTTAATCTGAAGGAACCAAAAAAACAATAATGATATTAGTATAAGTTTATTTATATAAATAAAAGAGTAGATGTATGTATGTGTGTCTCTGTGAAAATATTAAACCGATAAGCCGTTAAGCAACTGAGTATATATATCTGTAATATAAACTAGATACCAATGATAATTTCTAACGAATAAAATCTCCGGATAGATGGATGGATAGGAAATTCGCCCGGACATATGTCGGCATATGTAAATGCCAACTGTTGAATTCAAAATCGTATTACTCTTGCATGCGCAAATTAACACATAGTTTAGTATTGTTTAATTATATGTTTCTTATGTAGGTGCACTTTTCAACCTGTATAAAAGGCGACTGAGACACGGAATGTTTTAATTTGAATTATAACTGTTGACATAAATTAATAAGTCTTTAATTTCTGAAAGCAGTACTACATATCAGATATAAGAACTATATATCTTGAATATGTTATTGACTCTGTAAACGTATTTTACGACAGAGATAATTGTTCAAACGAAATATCATTAAAAGGGGATTAGCTACACAGAAGACCTATACTGTTTAAAGATTCGAGCCGTATTATAAATTAAAGTTATAGCTCGGCTTTCTGCAAAGTCACCCTAACCTGCACTGTAAACTACGTACGTTTTATGATACACGATATTGTAATACCCCGTGTACGGATGTTAAGGGGTAAACATTCAACGATTTGACCTTTGAGAACTCTACAAAATTCGTCCGACAATTTTGGGTAAACCAACTTGAAATTTTAGTTATAGGTACCTTGAACATGACTCTAACTACGTAAATTTATTTCAGCCCAGAACAATAAATGTTACGGTGTCATAATACAGATCAAATTAAAAAAAAAGTAGACCTTTTTTGGGGGGGTTCAGCATAAACCTCCAAACACCCACGCAACCCCGGGCTAAAATGCTAGCATATCTGCAAAAGTGAAAGTGTCTGTGTGTATGTCTGTCTGTGTACATTTCCTTACGCAATAACTCTGTCAATTGTAAGTTTACAGACTCGAAATTTGATACACAGAGTATTGAGATTTGGGAAAATCTTTGTCATTGGTTTTTGGCCAAAAATTTGTCTGTTAAGGGGGCAAAGTTCAACGATGTCACCTTTAAGAACTCTACCAAACTCCTCCGACAATTGTTGGTCTAAACACTTGAAATTTTGGATATAGGTTCGTTGGACATGGGTCTAACTTAATAACTTGATTTGAGCCCCAAACAAATGTTACGGGGTCGTAATAGGGGTGAATTAAAAAAAATGACCGCTTCTTTTTTGCTCAACATACACCTCCAAACATCCGGGCAGCGCCGGGCTGAAATGCTAGTAATAATATATGATTAACAATTCAGAAAAGAGAAAGGTTGTTGCTACTAGAGTATAGAAATAGTGTAAGCAGCCCTCTTCTGTTCTTCTCGATACAATAAAAAAATCGAAAGTAATTAAACGGAGCAATATTTCCCTTGTACTTCAAATCGCTGTTTCCAAAAATAATCTATATATCTATAAAAGTGAACGTATCTGTGTGTCTGTGTACATTTCCTACGCAATAACTCTGCCAATTTTAGTCTACCGACTCAAAATTTGATATACATGTTACTGAGATTTAGGAAAATCGATGTGATCGATTTTTGACCAGAGATTTGGCGATGAAGGGGTCAAAGTTCAACGATTTTTCCTTTGAGAACTCTTGCAAACTCCTCCGACAATTTTGGGTCTACGCACTTGAACTTTTATATATAGCTTCCTTGGATATGGATCTAACTTAACTTGATTTGAGCCCAAAACAATACATTTTAAGGAGTAATACTAGGGGTCAAAGTTTTAAAAAAATTGACCTATGCGGTGTGTTCCAAAGTACTCAGACAATTTCTGGTCTAAAAATTTGAAATTTTACATAAAGGGTATTCAGAGATAGGACAAGCTTTTTCATCAGTTTGGGTCGAAAATTTTAGTTACCAATATATAAATGTATTTATGCATGTCTGTTTGCATGTCTGTCTAAAACTTTCAAGAAAGGCGACTGATTTTACCAAGATCAGTATCGTTTTAAAGTTCCACCTTTCATACGATAAATATCGAAAAATTGGCTAAAAACATTAATATCTTCCCCTTCAACTAGGCACTTTTCTACAGGGGATGATCACTTTTTTCGCCGATATTTTTTAAAGTTATCCTCTCCTTTAGATTGTCTAGCCTTAATTTTAAAAAAAATGTCGCTTCCGGTTTGGCGGTGGTCGTAACAGCATACACGTTAGGTTTTACCCCGTTCTTTTCCTCCTTTGCTATACAGGTTCGTGCCTGCCTTCCTACTACCACTTTTTTTTTTTTGGTCAACATACACATCCAAACACCCGGGCAACGCCGGCCGCCCATGCTGGTATATAATATAAATTTCACGCGTCTGTTTGAATGTATGTATTCATTCATTCATGTATGTATGTATGTATGTATGTATGTATGTATGTATGTAGCTGTATCCGTCTTAAATTTCGACAGAGGCGACGGTTCTTATCGGGATCGGTATGATTTTGAAGGTCGAATCTTCGCACGATGAATATCAAAATATTGGTTAAGAACATTAATTCCGAAACTGGCTATTTTTCTAGAAGGAGAGGATTGCTTTTGTCGCCAATACTTTCAAAATCATACACTCTTTTCGATTGACTAGCCTTACTGTAAACCTTCGCCACTTCCGGTTTTTGCGATCGACGCATCGGCAAGGACCTCACGTTTTTTTCACTTTCTTTTCATCCTTCGCGATACGGGTTCGAGCGTTTTCTTTTTCTCTTTTTTTACAAGGTGGTCACCACTTATCAAGGCCCGCAAGTCACTCAGGGATAAGGGTCATTGTAATTACAGTACGTTTGTGTGGCTATTTAAAGTGTCTACTTCAGGTAGCGGTTCAGCAGGAATTTGTTTACGTTGGACTTGAAGGCATCCAAGTTGTAGTCAGGAGGGAAGCGGGCAGACGGAACAGAGTTCCACAGGCGTGCAGTTCTAAGAGAGAAGCTTTGTTCATGGAATCTACGTTTGGATTTAGGCATAGATAAAGAGTAGGTAAAGTTTTTGACAGTGGATTCAGCTAGACTGGTGTTTTTCGTAAAAGATTGGCGAGCGGGGACCAGAGATTGGAGCTCAGACAAGCACCTGTCATGGGAATAACGATAAAACAAAGATAAGCTTGCCACGAAGTCTATTTTGTACTCTGTCAAGGCAAGATAGGTTGTTTTTAGCAGTTCCTGCCCAGATATGGCAGCAGTAGTCTATCCTTGGACTTACTTGACTTTATATATTCAACACACACATCCAAACACCCGGGAAACTCCGGAGACACCCAGACTTGTAATGAATAATAATAAAAATCAATTGTTAGATCTGCTACTATGTAATACTGTGATCTGTTATTCACCAAACCTATACACTTCTCCGTTGACTGATGATAAAATTCACAAAAATAAAACAAACAAAAAATGGTTTACATGCTTGTAAATAAACATGATGCATTTACGGAATTCGATATTTTTAGTAACCATAGTTGCAACTGCATTAGTCAAAGTGCAACACAACTGCGAGGAGATAGGATTCTCGCCCGTGGATCTGAATGTAACAGGAACTTTTCACGAGATCTCCAGGCTGCACTTGTGTGTCTACGTATTGTTAATAAAATTTAAACATCTGCAACAAATCTCAGGTAATCCTTGAATCCCGCTGGCCGTGAAATGTAAAATCGATAAACACATAGAAGCTAGGAGCAACCGCCATGGAAATTTAAATCGGAAATATAAGTGGGTTTTGGGTGTTTATTAATCAATCGATAATTCTTTCGAAAAACAAAACACAACACTCTATATACCAACATCCTATATATATATATATGTATATATGTGTGTGTATATATATATATATATATGTGTGTATATATATATGTGTATATATATATATATATATATATATATATATATATAGATTGATATACACACAAGATGACCTAACAAAACGGGCCAACACTCTAATTATGCCCTGTTTCTTAGTGTCTTGTTCAAATTAAATGAAACGTTGGTCATAACTAGTTTATTTTATTCAAAACATCACATCAAAACACGGGTCTTTGGCCTTTTTTTCTCCGTTCTACAGCATACGTTCTAGATGGTCTCCCATTAGCTTTCGTTTTTTTTGTTCACCCTTTATATATATATATATATATATATATAATATATATAATAGTTCTGATAATATTAACGTTATCTGCATCATTAATACATGGTATTTAAGCGTATATTCAACTGAGTAACGCCGAGCGGTTTTCTAATTATATATATATATATATACATATATATATATATATATATATATATATATAATAAGAATTTCTAATTATATATATATATATATATATATATAATTATATATACCTAGATTATTATATTCAAAACACTAGGGTCGTTGGCTGTTTTTTTTTTCTCCGTTCTACAGCATATGTTCTAGATGGCATCCGTTTAGCTTTTTTTAAGGGGGGTTCACCCTGTATATAAAAACTTTTGTGGCATCAGCTAGGATCAACTCAAAACCTACAACTCTACACCCTGATTTTTTAGCCCCTGTTAGCGATTCACATAAGCATATTACAATATGTGTATTTATTTCCCAATTTATTAATTTTTATATACATTTAACAAATATTTTTTTTTGCATTTTTTTTTACTACGGTTATACAGAGCAATTTTACACAATTCCAAAACTTAGCAAATATTTAGTTTGGCCGTATGATTAAAATTGCTAACATTTTTTTCCTCTTAAAATACGAATTTTTTGTTTCCGTTTAAACTTTGCAGAATAAGGAGGTTTTTGTTTTGTTTTAAGTATTCTTTCCAAAAATGTAACACGTGTGTTCATTTATGATTCTTGTGTCAACCTCTACTTCTTATTGAGCTTTTTTCATTTGTCTGGGATCTATATATATAAATATGGATATTTGTAATAGAGTGGAGTTTACATGTAGTTTGTCTCGTAAACTCATTTTTCTATTACCAGATTTGTAGGTTTATCTGTGTGCGTGCATATGTATAAACATATATAAACATTCACCTGTCCCTCCTTTTTTAAAAGATTTAATCGGACGATCGTCGAACACAATATGAGCACGAGCTATATCTACACAAGTGTATTATAATTATATCGATATAAAATAGGGAGTGGTAAATTAATGCAACAATTTTCAAGAACCGTAAGCAACAGATTTGATATGTATTTTGTTTTACATGCTAGGTGAGAGTCATTCATAGAAATCTATTGAAGTAGATAAAGTACAGCACTTATATCAGCAATAAATCAGAATTATATAAAAAAAACATAATTGATTTCAAAGGTTCAAAGCTAAATAGAATAATAGTTTAAACCCAGTTTAGAGACGCAGGGGATTCTTAAAATATTCTGTAATAGTTAATAAAACGAAACGTTTATTAAGATATTATACTCGTTTAAAAACATTTTTTGTAATTATCTTCCCGTTTGTTCACCGGGAATATTTTCCAGTTAATTTGTGAGTATCTTTATTTTCCTGGCAAGTCGTCGACTGAATTTCAATCTATGGTCCGCCCTCGCCAAACTTTTACGAGAACACTCGTCTAGCTGAGAAGAAACTCTCAATAATTTCCACCCCACTCTTTATCTGTGCCTAAACCTAAACGTATATTCCATAAACAAAGCTTCTTTCTTAGAACTGCACGCCTGTGGAACTGCCTTCCGTTTGCCTGCTTTTACGCTGATTACGATATTGTTGTCTTCAAGTCTAACGTAAACAAGTTTTTGATGAACCGTTTTACTTAAGTTTTAAAAAATTACCGAATTTCCATTACTATCCATTACTATATGGCCTAATTGACTATTGTACACTCTTTAACACTTATGCCTATGTAAAAGAAAATGAGTCAAGTTACTGGTATTATTACTAACTGCATGGAGACCTGCCCCAGATTCCACTCTATTTTCATGCCGTATATCAAACTTTGACATATTGTTATGCATTCCATTTCAACTCTGCCGAACTCACCATCATGAGGGACTCTGTCTTTAAGTAAGTTTTCCTTATTTCTACTTTTTATATCATATAACGGTACGAGTTTGAACGTTTTCGACTGCTTTGTACATAGCTATAAAAAATACGTAGTCATAGCTGTGGTGCGTGACGTATTTCAACCTCTTCTTTCTGGAATGTGGTCCAATCAATTGGTGCTGCCTTCGATCTTAAATATAAAAAAAGGTCCAGTTTAGAAATAAAAATATAAAAAAATGTGGCATTACAACATGCAGTTGTAGAAACTTTCTCAAAAATCACTCGAAAAATATATCATACACTATATGTTTTCTTATTTTTAATCACGTATTCATAGGTAATGGTGTATGGGTTGTGTTGAACTCTTGTTTCTAGTATATAGTCCAAAGATTGGAGCAGCATTCAATCTTAAGTATGAAAATAAGTTTAAAAACAAATTGTCGTTACAACACATATTTGTATAAACTATTTCTAAAACACACACACACAATCGTAAAAAATAATTCATACTATATATTGTTTTATATTTTTATTCACAGTCATAGGTAATGGTGTATGGCGTCTGTCGAACTTATCTTTCTAGTATATATTCCAAGAAATTGGAGCGGCATTCGATCTTAAATATGAAAATAAGGGTTCAGTTGAGAAATTGAACAACAAATTGTCATTACAACACACATTTGTATAAAGTCTTTCTAAAAAGAAACACTCGAAAAAATTATTTCCAACCAAATAATTTATTTCATTTTTATTTATATTACCGTGGAGTAAAATATAATTAATTACTCCGGTCGATATTTAATATATATCTTTGAATAAAACGCAGTATTTGTCTGGTAGCAAAGGGATAAATATATTCATGGATATCGATTTATAATTTAAAATATAAGTTTGTGAAAATAATTGCGAAAAAAATCTCATGAAATATTACATTTTTAAAATAGCCATAATTTATTTATCATTTATCTTTAATAATTAAAGAGCTTAAGTGATAGCATCAATACTGTTTTCTATGATATTAAATGGATAACGGCTTTACCGTATACAAAAGAAGAAGAAATATATACAATTCGGTACATAAGACTTACGTATGCCTTATACGTCCATAACGATTGTACTACCGAGATAATAATCTGAATGGGCGCAAAGAAAAAAATTGTACTTGATCAAAATATAAATCTCCTCAATACTGAAAAACAAATGGTGCTCTGGATAATTACCATGTTTGCATAATTGATTATGCACTCATAGATAAGCAAGCAGGTGTAAAGTGTCTCACACGTTCAAGCTTGCTTATAAACCGACTTCCGATATTGTACAATGTGTCTGTGTACATACTAAGGAAGTCTCAAAATAAAGACGAAAGTTGATGGACACATAATTCTATTTGATCCTTTTAATTTCCTTCTCTATATATACATACGTATACATTTTGTCCATATATATATATATATATATATATATATATATATATATATATATATATATGTATATATATATATATATAATGAATATGTTTTGACGTATATACATCTCTCTCACACATACATACATATGTGTGTATATATATATATATATATATATATATATATATATATATATATATATATATATATATATATATATATATAATATGACGAGCGTAGATAGAAGGGAGATAATCGCGATAATATGCAGTTCAACTAATTTCAATAGAGCTTATATGAGAGACAATAGAATTGGAAAAAAGAATTAACAAACACTATATATTGGATAATATAGAATGAGGAATTTATTTAATAAGTCTATACATACATTTATTTTAATGCTATTAAATAACGTCACGTCACCTAACAATTTCTTTACTCTTCTGATAAGAAGCATTAGTCTTCGAAATACTTTTGCATAAAAGAGGCCCTTTTATTTCCTACATAAATGTATGTATACCCTTATTAAATAAATGATTCATATTGTTCAATATATAGTGTTTGTGAATTCATTTGTCATTTCTATTGTCTCCTATGTATATATATATATATATATATATATATATATATATATATATATATATATATTATTCCTGTCTGTTTGTTTGTTTGTTCACAAGTTGATTAATCTATACAAGAATCCATTATTTTATTTTATTATTCATTCCTATATATACTCTGATTATTGCAAAATATAAGATTAAAGAGGCGACGTCATTTGCATATTAGATTAAGGACAATCGACTTCATTAAATAGCGGTGCATTAGTTATTGTTCATAGGGATAATTATTTTAACTGTTCTATTTAAGTTTATTATTTTAATTTGATTTATTTTGGTAACATGTTTCAATTAATTTATTTTGCCAACATCAATTATTTTTACTAATCAGTTTGAGTTAGCTCCCTTGGGCACGAAATGTGTTCTTTTTGTTTTTGTTTTCTTTTTCGGTGAATATTAAACTAAAAAAAATTAAGCATTATTTTAGAATTGGTTTAAATACATTACTTCCACAGATTTCACAATTAACGTTGTGGTCCAGTGAATTTTTGTTTTAAAATAAACAAACGATTCAATTCAAATACGATTCTTTATTTAAAATCAAAACAAAATTCTAAAAAAAAAACCTTTAATTTACGTTTTTACCAGTTTTTTTCTCCTTCAAATTTTGTGGACATCGTAACTATTTTGTCTCTTAATAATGCAAAAAAACTCCTCATTTTTCTTACATAAACATTCGGTTAACACAGATTCTATTTCAGTATTATTGAAACTGAATTATTTACGGTTTGAAGGCAAATTACTCTAGACTGAGGTAGCATAAAAGAGAATAAATTCTATTCGTGTCCTATCCTCCGAAATAACTTGTGGAGAGTTTGTCACGTACGTCTTTTTTTTCGGAGGGTGTATAGCATTTTTGTCTTTTCATTCGTTCTTTTATTTTTGTAATTGTTGTTTAGGTATCGATGGAGTTGACATATAATGAAAAACTGGTTAATTTTCTTAGTATAGCAGGTGTGGCCAAACCGAACTTCATGTCGACCCTGGCAACGCTGCGTATCCAGGCTAACATATATATATATATATATATATATATATATATATATATATATATATATTGTTTGGATTACGTTCAACTACAGTGTACAGATATTATCTACTTTCTTCTGTAGATTTTGATCACTAAAACCACATAGGATGTTAATTTACTTAAGTGGACTATATATGCAAAAAGACAAGATTCCAGTGATAGAGCTTTACATCAGCGTATACGAACGAATGATGCACTTTGTGCTAATGGTAAAGGAACTTGGCGGTATTCCACAGCAGGATTTATTCATTTTCGTCCTGGTATCACGTAAGGCGAAGCACCCAATAGAAATATATAATGTTTTAAACCTCTTTTTTTTCATTCTTTCTGGGGAATATTTCATTTTATGAAACTGTTTTTTTTATCTAGATTTAAAAAAAATAAGCTATTAAATTAATGTTAATATTTATATTGAAAATCAGTATTTTTAAGCGTCTACTTAGCTAATCGTTGCTTTAGGGCAGGTGACTTGAGGAAAAGTTTTGTGTCACAAGGAGTTATTTTTTTTTTTTAAATTCTATTTGTATTTATTTTAGAATATATTAATCAATAAAAAATCGCCCGAAGTGTCTCGGTCTTATACGTAAACGACCGGATAATCTATTTATAAAAAAACATGTATTTAATCGCTATATGTAAGTTCTCTTTTTACATATAGGAATTGAGCGATCCTATTCTAGCAATTCAAAATCGAAGAAAAATATATATTACAAGATAAGTCTATACACGGATTTATTAATAGTTGTTTATACACTCTGTTTTATGGGGTTGTTTTTTCTTTAGTTTTTTCTTACTTTTATTGCAATACTTGTCGGTAGTATTTTTTAATCTTTATAAAAGTCCTCCTTGCAAACACCTTGGGCGACCAGAGTAGAATGAAAAAAACAGCGTCACTCTTTTAGCTGATCGAGTCTCTACAAGAGGATTTCTAAAGGAATGCCGGACAAAGAGACGCGAAATCTAATTTGAATGGGAAATTTTGCTTAGCAACTCTTACTATTTCTGGCTAAGAAAATTGCTCGTCAACAATCTGAAGAATTTGGAATTTTAAGTAATCGATTTACAAGAATTACCATACAGAATCGAATGAATAATGTGTCCTGGTAAAGTCGATGGCGTAGGCAAGCGAAACATACGGCATGAAGTATGGATAGAAATACACACACACACACACACACACACACACACACACACATATATATATATATATATATATATACACTCCTATAAATTTGGGATTTGGTGCATTGATATTCATGTTAAACCCCCTAATTTATTTATTTAAGACGAAAATACAATTTTGTTATATATGGCCGTCGAATTGCATTTATCTGCAAAAGATCTAGCTAATTGACATATTATTTTATATATTCATTTTACTTAATTACTATCAACTTAAACATACACATATCTATCAACCTAAAAATTTGGGATGTTGTGTATTGATATTCCTATTAAAACCTCCTTTTCTTCTAGTTACTTATTTATTTGCTTTCCGTTTATTTCATGTAGAGAATGAGGGGACGGGGCCCAGTTCCCCCTAGGGGAACTGGGTCGTGACAACTGGTATGAATGGTGTCTCTTACATTGGCCAAAACTGATTGCCCTCACATATGACTTTGATTACATTATCTACCGGAACAGATACTGCACTATAACAGAAAAAAAATTCTATTTATTTAAAAAGGAAATATAATTTTGTTTTCTGTGTGTGTCGTAGAATTGCAATTATCTGCAAAAGGTCTGCCTAATTGTATATTCTTTTAAGCATTTATTTTAATTCATTCTTCTTAATATATTTTCAATTTTTATCATGATATGATCATTTATGTTGTGTAATTCTATTAATGCCGATACTCTACATAATTTATACGTGTATGTTAGTTGGGGAAATTGCTTCTAGTAAACACAAACCTGTTTCTATATACATAAATAGCAATGTATGCTTGTATGTGTGTGTGTATAATATATGTATATATATATATATATATATATATATATATATATATATATATATATGTGTGTGTAATGTGTGCATATATATTTAATTTATATACAAATATATATATATATGTAATGTGTGCATATATATTTAATTTATATACATATATATATATGTGTGCATATACATTTAATTTATATATATATATATATATATATATATATATATGTGCATATATATTTAATTTATATACATATATATAATGTGTGAATATATATTTAATTTATATACATATATATATATATATATATAACGTGTGTATATATTTATAATTTATATCCCTATATACACATATATATAATGTGTGTATATATATATAATTAATATACATATATACATATAATGTGTGTATATATATATAATTTCTATACACATATATATAATGTGTATATATATATATATATATATATATATATATATATATATATATATATATAATGGGTGGATATATATATAATTTATATACATATATATACATCTATATATATATATAATATGAGGGTATATATATAATTTATATACATATATATATACATAATTTATATACATCTATATATAATGTGTGTATATATAATTTATATATATATATATATACATACATATATATATATATATATATTAAAAGTGAACGTGTGTGTGTCTGCCATTGTACATTTTCCTTTAATATCTCTGTCAATTTTCAATCTACAGACTCGAAATTTGATATAAAGGGTACTGAGATTTGGCAAAATATTTGTAATTGGTTTTCGGCCAGAAATTTGGCGGCTAAGGCGGCGAAGTTTAACGGTTTGACCTTTGAACACTCTACATAACTTCTCCCTCAATTTTGAGTCTAAACACATTAAATTTTACATATAGATTCTTTTCACATGGATCTTACATAATAACTTTATTTGAGCCCCAAACAAATGTTAAAGGGCCATAATAGTGGTAAAATTTAAAAAAAAATGACCGCTTTTAATTTTTTTTTTTGCTTAACATACACATCCAAAAACCCGGGCAATGCCCGACTTCAATGCTAGTGCAATTCTTGGATTTTTTTTACCCTTCACCGGACTATCCATTCATATTAAATCTTTTTATCATTTTTCTTTTACCTCTTATTCTCCTTACCTCACCCCTTTTTTAACCACGTAAGATCTTTGACTTACTTGTAGTTTCATTAAATACGGTCTTATGCAAAATCCGATCCCGCATTTTGCTAATTCCTACCCTCTGATGAGAAGGAAAGTATTTCTTATAAACTCCGCGGATTAAGGACTATCCACTAATCCTGTGCTTTCTTTTTTAAAATTAAATATGTTTGTAACACTTTTTCAAGATGGCTTTTAACATGTTTTATTAATCATTTATATATATATATATATATATATATATATATATATTATGGAGGACAAACCTCTTTATTCCAAGCGAAACATGCCGCCTCCTTAAAATAAGGGTGGAAGAACACCGAAAAGCCGTAACTAAAGGAGACGGAAAAATCAGGTATAGCCAACCATGTCTGGATGGAGAGGGGGATCATCGCCCCCTATGGGATGAAGTAAAAATAATAAACAGAGAGACCCACTGGAAAGTGAGAAAACTTACAGAAACAGTTCACATGCTCGGACATAACAACCTACTGAGCAAACCAAGCATAGAGCTGAATGCAATTTGGACACCCCTGATAGAGAGAGAAAACCTTGAATAACAACACAGGTTAAACATTAACAAAAACCAACAAGAATTGTCCTAGTGACAATAGTGACATATGGCCGAGTGGTTCTAGACATTGTATCAAAGTTTACAGTTACCCAAAGGTGCTTAGTTCAATCCTGAACAGGCAGTGAAAAAGTAACCTTCAAAACAGAATCAGCAACTATGTTCCAAAGCCTAGCTTTCCGAACACGGTACCCCCGTAATAATAATAAAGGGTTGGGTTCGAGACTCCTAAGAAACTGTTCCCCTGTTCGATACAAATCATCTGACGAAGGCCGGAGGGCAAAACGGCCGAAACGTTGTGACAATAACAACCAAGATGAGGAAGTCAGTCCAACAATCTCAATCAATAAATGATTAGTGTTGCGCTACGAAACATATACTGTGTAGGAATGAAAGCGTAAACTGAATTAAAAAAATAAATTTGAAGATGGTCAACATCAGGAATACAGAATATTATTATTCAATTATTATGTGCTCTATTATTACACTAAGCTCCTTAAATAAGGACACATAAGTGAATGAAGAATATTTCCACTGAAATATATACTAGCAAAAGTACCTGTCGGTGACTGGGTTCAAAAACAGTCTACAGAAAATGGACTCTGATTTATGAGAGTATGATAGGTTGTGAAAAGGAAGGGTTGTAAAGAGATAGCTTCGAATTTGGGGGTATCAAAACCAAAGCAAAATATGCTGGCAGTAAAAATAAAATAGATAAACCCCATAATTTGTTATACCATACCTGTTTACACTGAAACACTTATCACAATATTCTGTGGATCTATATTAAAAACCTTGTTAAATCTTTGTGACATATTTCCGTTCTATGCAGGTCAGGCTCGAACGAACACCCCATAATTTTATTATACCATATTTCTTCAAACTGAAACATAATTATCAAAGTGTATTTACGCAGATAGATATGAAAAAGTCTTTATTAACGTTTGTGCCTATTTTCATTCTATGGAGGCCAACGCGAACACAGACCCCACAATTTACTTATACCATCCCTATTTAAGTAAAAACATACTTATCAAAGTATTATTTTGTACATCTGTATCAAAAACACGTGTAAACGTTGTTTTTTTTTAATTTTTAATTTTTTTTATTTCCATACTTTGTGGGGCACGCGATACATCTATCATTATATGTAATCAGTTTTTTTTTAATAGTTAACCATAAAGGAGTCTACTTGTGACCTGACACACACATATATTCAGCTTTATATTATAGAGATATATACTGTTGGTAATGTTTAATAATTATTATTTAAACTCGTAAACACTAGCGTTACCTGCATTGGCAATCATTTTTGTAGGAAGTGGCATTTCCTTCCGGCTGGAGATTGATAACTGGACACCAAGCCACCTTTCTAAACTTTTTAACACTGGGCAACTAAACTATAGCTACAAGCAAAAAACAAATAAGAATTAAAATTATTATAGAATATTTTCTCACTATACACAACCGATTCTATTAAAAATGACATTATCTGATCGACAACGCCTTGGAAAATATTTAATTGTAATATCTAATATCCTTGCCAGATTGAGTCGGCTTCTTTCCGGAGCACGAACTCCATCTAGAACCAACTCAGCCAGTTCGTTGCTAAGAATACAAAGAACTAGCTCCAATATCACGAGTTGCCAATTTTACCTTGAATCAGATAGAAAAATCTCTTAAAATGTAACTAACAATATCTACATGATTATTGGGCGTTATCTACATTCCATAACGATGCTTGCTCTATTCTCGGTAAACCTTTGGGTCGTGGAAGTTAATTACTTATATTGAAATTATGTTTGTACTTTCGCAGAGAAACAGCCCGGAACGCAACGGTCGTGCGACGATGACGAGGTAATTCGTTCGTTTCATAGGTTTCTTAATTGAAGTTCCGGAACGACGAGGTGAAGTACGAGATGGTGGTCACAGGTCCAAGGAAGGACGGGTAAAGGATACAAATTTGGGAAGGGAAAATAGAGTAAGATACAGGAGAGTAGGAGAGTATGGGTTCTGTGACGAGGATATTAGTTTACTAATAAAATGACAACAGCACCGGATCCTCTAAATAGAAAATGTCTTCCCCAAGGAAGGATAGAAATAATTGCTGATATTTATTTAATACCTACAAATAATACTATGGACATTTTGAGGAAATTGGCTTGGTGTTTCTTTGTCATGCAACCCATCTCCTTAATTATTATGTTAAATTTTGCCAGGTAACTTATATATATATATATATATATATATATATATATATATATGCCATTTTCACGCCAAACAAGGCACATTGCCACTTTGTTGAAGGGGTAACTATCACGTGCATAAGCATCAGTGGTACTATGTAGGTAGTTGGGCAGAAAGATGTCGGTTAACACTACACTTGAAATTCTGCATGTCAGTACAGTTGGGGAAGAAGGGGCCCGTAAGTCTAGCGGTTCTGGAGAAGAAATACTAAAATAAAAGGCTCTCTTACATCTAAGGATCTCTACCGTGAAGGGGTGGCATTTTGCTGGTAGTCGTGTTTGTCGGGGATATTTACGTCGAGGGGTCACAACTGCTTGCAGTTCGTCAGAGCATTCACCGTTAAATTTCTTGTAGAATAGGAAGAGGGATGCAACATTTCGTCGATGGGACAGAAGTTTAGATGCCAGTCCAGGACCTATCTGATTGGCGACTCTCTTTTGAACCTTGTCTAAGAGCGAGAGACTAGTGGCAGATTCACCAGCCCAAATACGAGAACAATTCTCCATACATGAGCGAACGGTGGCCTCATAGGGGTATAGGATACTTTGGGGCTTTAATAGCTTTCTAGCACGGAAGAGTGAACCCAACAATTTCACAGCGGTCATGGCAATGTTCTAAATGTAATATATATATATATATATATATATATATATATATATATATATATATATATATATATATATATATATATATATATATATAACTAAAACTCTGTCGTTCTTGGTTGTTTGCTTGCGCAATATCCTCCTTCTTCTGCCAATATTACTGCTAGTACTACTACTCCTCTTCTTGCTATTATATTACTTCTCTTTACAACAACTACTACGCATCCTCTTCCTCCTCTTACTACTACAACTACTTCTACTACGCATCCTCTTCCTTATCCTACTATTACTACTACTGGTTGATATGTATTTCCCTACTACTACTCTAAACAGAATGACTCATAGAAATCTATCAATATTTTTGTTTTCCTTTTAATATACTTTAATAGAAATGTTTCTGTTGTGTCACAAAAAGATTATTTCCTTTACATCACAAGTGTCATGCTCATACATTGATTCAATAGCTAATATAAAATACTGAGCTCTTAGGGATGTTTTCCAACTATTCTATATTACAACTATACTGTCGCAGTTTTCTCACAAATAAATCAACTTTGACCTGTTGACAACGTATTTTTTTTCACTGTGTAAGGTTTCAGCGGCCTAATTTTTTTTTCGCTTTAAATTATCCAAATAAACAATTGTTAATATGTTCTGCATTTTTTTTTATATCGTTCATTTCCGCATTACGTGTAAGTTATTTTAACGCAGTTTTCTTACACATAAATCTACTATTTTACAATATATTGTTTTACTGTGTACGTTTTCAGCGACCCAATTTTTTTCACGTTTAAATTAACAGATATTTCAAAATTTGAATTAAACTTTAAGTATTATGGTATCTGTTCAGTGCACATTTACCTATAAGTATGGCAAACCACTTATAATTCAATGGTTGGAATTTTTTTTCAAGATTAAACACTTAACAGAACGACTCATAGAAATCTATCTATATTCTTTTTTTATTTTAATATACTTTCATAGAAATATTTGTTATGTCACAAAAAACTATATTCTTTACGTCAAAAGTGTTACGCTCATACATGAATTCCGTAGCTAATATAACATACTGACCCAACGGGTAACGGGTAGTCTAGTATATATATATATATAAAGCTGAGTGTGAGTGTGTCTGGTCAGGAATAGGTTCCTATATAGTTCACTATTATAGAAAACTGATCATATATTATGATAAAAGATGTATCGAGGATCAAGAATGGGTATGTTGGATCTGACAGAACAGTGGTTCATAAAAATTGTTGGGCCTGCGTTCGCCCCTGTTCCACAACGTATGGAAATAAAAAAATTAAAAATGAAGAAAAAACCCTTCCCAAGTGTTTTTCATATAGATGTACAGAAGAATACTTTGATAATTGTTTTAACTTAAATAGGGAGGGGATAATAAAATTGTGGGGTCTGCGTTCGAGCCTGGTCTCCATAGAATGAAAATAGGCACACACTTTAAAGACTGTTCATATCTATCTACGTAAGTATACTTTGATAATTATGTTTCAGTTTGAGGAAATATACTATAATAAAATCATGGGGTGTTCGTTCGAGCCTGACCTCCATAGAATGGAAATATGTCACAAATTTTACCAAGGTTTTTTTAATATAGATCAACAGAATATTGTGATAAGTGTTTCAGTGTGAACAGGTATGGTATCATAAATTATTGCATTTATCTATTTTATTTTTACTTTTATCATATTTTGCTTTAGTTTTGATACGCCACAATAAGAAGCTATCTCTTTACAACCCTTCCTTTTCATAGCCTATAATACTTTCATAAACCAGAGTCCATTTTCTGTAGGCTGTTTTTGAACCCAGTCAACGACGGGTACTTTTGCTCGTATATATATATATATATATATATATATATATATATATATATATATATATGTATATATATATATACTCCTATACATTGGCGCTATATATATATATATATATATATATATATATATATATATATATATATATGTATATATATATATACTCCTATACATTGGCGCTATATATATATATATATATATATATATATATATACACTCCTATACATTCGCTATATATATATATATATATATATATATATATATATATATACTCCTATACATTCGTTTTCGTTGGTGTGTATCGATATTCATATTAAACACCCTGTTTTCTATTTATTTAAAAGGAAAATACAATTTTCTGATGTCTTAGTTGTGGAATTACATTCACAAGCAAACGATCTTGCCAATTTGC
>NC_136501.1:104875429-104940429 GCF_053919585.1 Euprymna scolopes | reverse complement strand
GTACAAAATGAATAGACGTTTATTTCTGTTTCAATAGCGTTTCCTACTTCGGTCATATAAGATGAATCTCTGTAAGGTGATATTCCCCTGGAACATATATGCACACATGTAATCAATAGCGTTTCTATAATAAAAAAAATAATAGTTGCATTTTCTTTTCTCTATTGAGCCCTCTCTTCTAACGAAAATTATTTTAGTGGATTTACCACTTGAAAATCAACGATACAGTTAATGTTTAAATTCAATTTAAAAAAAAAACATTTTTCAAATAAGATGTGAAATTTATTGCAAGAATCGATGAATACAATGTTTTAATTAATGTCTTAGATTATAAGAATTATTGTATTCTTTGATTCAAGCAGTACATTTTTAATTTTATTTGAAAATATATCGTTTTTAAATGACATTTGAACATGGAAATTAGGATTTATTATCTAGTAACTTTAGCAATTTTAGTAAGCTGGGATTGTTGCATATGACGATTTCCTTCGCCTAGTCTAAAGAAGTAAACACTAAGTTCAGCAATCTGCAATCTAATAAATTTCAATAAATTAAATTATATATAGATACATATGTGTGTGCGTATATATATGTATGTATATATTTGTGTGTGGCTACATACACATGTATATGCATACACACTGTGTATATATACACGTATATATATACGCACACACACTGACATATATATCTATATATTCACATGTGTGTATATATATATATATATACAAACACCCACATACATATACACACATGCATATACACGCACACAACTATTCTATAAAAGTAAAAACTACTAAGTTCACGATCGGTAATATAATTTATTTCAATACATTAAATTATATATAGATACATATGTGTGAGCGTGTATATATATATGTATATATTTATGTGTGTATATAGACGTATGTATATATACACACACACATATATATGTATATATTCACATATGTATATATATACAAACGCATACAGACATATACACACAACTATTCTATAAAAGTAAAAACCATTAAGTTCACCAACCTGTAATCTAATTTCAATACATTAAACTGTATATAGATACATATGTGTGTGCGTGTATATATATATATATATATATATATATATATATATATATATATATATATGTATGTGTGTATATACACATATATATTTATATGTATATATTTATATATGTATATATACAAACGCGCACGTACATATACACACATACAACACACACACACACACACACATATATATATATATATATATATATATATATATATATATATATGGAGGAGATATCTGTGGTCATATAGCGATAAAAACAATTGGTTTGGTATAGTTCTAACGAGAGTTATCTTAATCAAATTAATGACGTTATATATTGAATCGTTAAATGACAAAAATTCAAGATTTTAAGAGTTATATGTAAAAAAAACAATCATAGATCAGAGTTATGGTATATCGCTACATATTATTTTACTCATTAGCAGAAAAAGTAGGATAGTCGTTCTTTTGAAAATTCTTTATAGATCAGAATAAAATTCCTAAGGATAAAGCACACTTCCGAGTGGGTTACTTTGACGTTGGAACTGCGGTAGGTTTTTCATCTATTATGTTGATTGCATTGTTGCCCGTATCTGCGTCTTAAAGCTTAGCATTTCAGGGTGCCCAATTAGCAAGCGATAATTGCCGTTTATGCGAAACGCCATTTTATTCGATGCTGAGCGACTGAAAACGGCAGATAGTTGAGTGTAATATCGGCAGAACATCGGTTTCAGGTTCTTTTATAACCGTTTAGTATCACGGGATGAATAGATAAAGAGAGATAGAGCGAGCGAGAGAGAGAGAGAGAGAGAGAGCGATATCCATTGTCTTATTTCTCTGACTTTCCAGGAGATTCTTCGCGAGCATGGTTAGATTTAATTTATTCTTTCTTCTCGAAGATTCCGATAAAACATAGCCTAAACAATGGCCAACAGTCCAGACAGAAAGCAGAGCGAATGATTTCCCATTAAGTCGTTGGTAATTTTCTACCAATGGACAATTCAGGAATATTTGATGCTTCTTTATTTCGTCTTTTAGTTTATATCTGTTCCTCGCAATATATGTGTTCGTAAATTTACAGCGTTCAGTCAATCACGACAATTTTATATTTTCTGACATTCTTTCTCCCCGTATCTGTTTTTTTTTTTTCAACGCCATCTTCTTGAAAGGAGTACATTTGTCACTATTTCGCTATCTTTCTTGAAATGACCTTTATATATATATATATATATATATATATATATATATATATATATATATATATATATATATATATATATAATAGCATGGGTACCCAGCGTTGGTTGGGTTGACATGAGGTTCCGTTTGAAACCCACCTGTATCCTAACCATTTTCATCATGGGCAACCTGGATACCCCCACAATAAAAATAAAAGAACGGATGAAAACATATAAATGTAATCGCCCCCCAAAAAAGAAGTATGTGACACCCTCTTCACCAGATATTTCGGCAGAAGGGTTACAAAAGGAAGAAACTATTCTCCGGATATTGAGCATTGGGAAGATCATCCCCTTAAAAAGTAATTAAAAATATATCATTACAACTTTTGTTTCAATAAAAATAGCAGTGAATGCCCGTGCGATCGCCTAAAAAAAAAAAGAAGAAAAAAAGATATACCACAAATTAATTCCAAAAACAATTAAATTAACTTTTTCGTCAGTTTATGTTTCTAATGTACCCCCCCAACAAAAATGAATTTGTCTTATTTTAGAGTTTGCTCTGTTTATAAAATTGTTAGGTGAAATTACAGAATAGTCTCATAAAATTAATCCAGTTATTTCATGTTTCAAATGTAATTCCCGCCACCCATCATAATAAAACAAAATAATTGTATTTGTAATGTTTCTCAGTCCCTGCTCCCTCGATCGCTACACTTGGAAAAATGATAGAGATGAAATGACCGGTTGAACGCTTTGTGGGCAAAAAGTGGGTTTGCATTTAACGTTAGATTTATATGGAAAAGTCTTACCCTACTGTAAAATGTTACATTTTTTTTTATTAATGTGTTCTTTCATATTATTTATAAAGACTGAATTAACGTAATAAGCCCCCCCAAAGCACGTCAGATTTTATTTTCATTTTTTTTTAGGGGTTAAAGCGCGCTGGGTCACGTCGTAAAATTCACAGTATTTGATTTTAGATATTAAATAAATTATAAAGAAAATCTCTTTTGCAGGCAATTAAACACACTTGCTATGGTATAATTATTATAAATCTTGGGCAACACCGATTAAATTTTATAAACGATAAAATTATGGATTTTGCTCACATGGAAAATTGGCACTGTGCCTGACAAACTCTGCCCTCGTGGGGATGCAAGTAAATCAGGACATTAGTTTTAATTATTTTTCTCGGAGAATATGAAGAATCACTCCACCCTCGAAAATTCCTTTAAAATTACCACTTTCATAGGTGTAGGGGGCGCTAAACACGAAAATAACGTTTTTAATTAAGGCAAATGAGTGTGTACATTTCTTCATATCTTATAAACTACTTGTTTCCTGGAATTTTTAAAGTTCGTGGTAATTTTAAAAGATTTCCGAGGGTGGAAAGAAAACCCCCCTCAATTAAATGGTGGCCACAAAGTGGGTCCTCATTTTACGTTAATTTCTTTTAGAGAAGTTATCCCCCACTTTTTTTAAACTAACATTATTTTCATGTCTTGGAAACTACTCGTTTGCCGTAATTTCACACTTTATTTTCGTTTTCAGCACCCGCGAAAACCTAGAAAAGTTGTAATTTTAAAGGAATTTTCGATGGTGGAATTTACCCTTTTCTCTAACATAAAAAAGGTTACTTAAAAATTAAGAATTGGCGAAAAAAATGTCCTTAGAATTAAAAATAAAAATAATAATCCAGCTTAGAAGAATATTTCCAAACAAAAACAAATCAATTACAGAAAATAACGTGCTCCTCCGTTTCAAACAATTTTCGATTAAACTATCACAGTTATTTTATTTTTCGTTTCTGGTTTGAAAATTAACCGATTTCGGATTACATAAGTAAAATAAAATATAAATTGAAATTTAAATAAACTAATTTAAAAAAATAATTACAGTTAAAACAAAGCTATTATGTCGAATAAGTAATATCATCGTGTTAATACTTTAAATAGATTTAATTTAATGTGACATGCTAATGGCCGTGCCTCAATCAATGTAGATGTGATTTGAAGCATGCTATATATGGAATTGACGTATAAATGTATTATCTCCGTTGACAGAAGTATATCAAGGGTGTTATATTTCTTGATAAGGAGAGGGGTAAACACATATGACATTTACATTTCTTTGGTCACTGGGAGGTGTACACACAGGCACACACACAAATGTTACTACTTAATTTACTCACATTAAATTAATATACGAAAGTATAGATTTATGCGTAAACTTTAAGTATTTACTCCAAAAGTGATCAATACGGAGGTAGAGCTAGTTAGTAAGTTATAAAATGTATGAAACGCGGAATATTCAGTGTAGCTTGATCGCCATATATATTTTATAACTTACTATATATAATATATATATATATATATATATATATATATATATATATATATATATATGTATTTAGTAATATATAAAATATATATGGCGATTAAGCTACACTGAATATTCGGCGTTTCATCTACTCTAGGATTCGTCAGGCTTATGCGCGAATTCTGCGTTGTTTATGGTTTTTTATATGGTCCTCTTCTGTTGAGGATTTTAGTTAGCCCATCAGTTTTCTAGTATCCACCGCGCCCCTTCCTATCAGCCGATGGGCATGCATTTTATCGAACAAAGGATATGTTTTAAAACTAGTTTAGTGGTTTAAAGCAGACATTTTCGTTATATATATATATATATAAAGATGCATATGTGTGCATACATATATGCACATATATGTGTGATCGTTTATGTATATTCATGTTTATTTAATTTATTTATTTGTTTTTGTTAGTTTTAAAACTAGTTTGTATCGCTATCGTAGAGTAAATTTTATTTTGTGAACAGTTATTTGCTATTTCTCTTCTACAGTTTAATAGATATGTTTTTTTAACGTACAGGATCGCAAATGTTTCATGAAGGCATAATTTACATGGGCCCTCTTAATGCCTACACGTGGTAGCTTGTCTTATTATTTTCCATTCGACTACCGGCGAATGTCCGCTTTCTTTGAGTTCCCAGTATTTATTCGCTGGTGTTGTTTTTATACGGTGTTTTTTTATTGTTGAATGTACATTGTGGTCATTGTATCGGGTTTTGAAATGTAAGTAAGTCCTCCCTACGTAATATTTCTTGTTATTCGGGTTTTGTTTAGCAACTAGTGTTGCCTGATAAACTACTCTTTTTGTTAGACATGTATTTTGAACTGGGCAAAGTGTGCGGTGTCTAGAGTTGCATTTTTCGTGTTCGTTATTAGTATTTTTATTTATGGTATGTTGTTCTTGTCCGGGGGTGGTTTGTTATTATCATTATTATGATTATTATTATTATTATTGTTATTATTATTATTATTATTTCTGCTAGTGTTAGCTTTATTTTGTCATGGTGTCTACTTTTTATTGTGTATGTTGTTGTTGTTTACATTGTTTTTATTTTAGATTTTGTTATTATGTGCTTTAATTATTATATCTAAATTTTCGCAACAACTGTAGGATAACTTTAAGGTATTTTTATTGAAGATTTTGTGTAAAGGGGTTGGTTGCGGCAAAGTGTTTTTCAATAAGATCTAGAAATATCTTGCCAAGTTTTGTGTTTAACATTTGATTGTATGGGGTCGTATACCAGATTATAGTTCTTTTTCTTCTATTTGTAATTGTATTATAGTTATTGGTGTTTTGTTGGTTATATTTGATATCGATATTTTTATCCACTATTTTTAGGGCTGTTTCGTAGATATTGGATGACTTGTTAAATCCATTTTCATCGCTAGAGTTATTACTGAGTCTACTTACGATCGAGTTAGGAATCTGTTTTATAATTGATGGTGGATGGTTGGACTTAGGGTTTACGTATATTGGAGTAGCGTTTTCTTTTAAGTATTTTTCATATGTGTTTTTATCTATGTTTAACGTTACGTCTAGGAAGTTGGTTATTTTTATGTTAGCTGGTACGTCTGATTTAAGGCCTATTTTTTTCATTTCCTTGTGCATGATTTTCTTAACGTTTTCTACCTTTACTTTGTTGGAGTAGTTATATATTTTTATATATACATATATGTATATATATAATCTTAATATAATTTTATATTTGTTGTCTTGCTTGCTAAAAACAAAATGTAATATATATTTTGGCGACATACGAGTTGCTTTCAGTAAATTTCCAGACTATTTGTTGTACAGACATTTAAGTTTAGTGGATTCTTATAGATTTAGAATGTCATTGTTATGTATCATATGAGATTACTGATCAATATTTATGATTTACGGTTGAAATGAAGATGTCCAGGAGAGACTGAAATACACCCTATTAAATCCTGAGTGCTACAGCTGATGGATTTTGCAAAAAAATCCATCTGGACGGAAATACGTTTTAAGATTAGGATATGCAAAAGAATCCGTATAAAACTTAGAAAAACGCGACAGAAACGTATGAAATGCTTCAGTCAGCTGTGAGTTTTACAATAATCTGTAAACTTATTATCTATTAATTTGATGATGTTATAATTGTTGTTAGTAAGGAGATTTTTACTTTAGTTTATATTATTTCGTGGGATGTTATTTTACCTAAAGCCCCCCAATATTTATATATTTACGTGTGTTTTTTTTATTTATATTTAATTTCAATCGCATAATGTATGTTCAGAAAGAAAAAAAAACTAAATAAAGACTTAAAACTTCATGTTAGTAAAATGAGATATAATATATTCTGTATATAAGCTAAACTGTCTAAAATCTTACCTTATCCTTTTAAACATTCGTTTAAATTGATCAAATATGAGTCAAAGCAGTAGAAATGTCGATCGAGAAAAAGCATTGTCGACGCTGTAAACATTGTTAGTATACTCTGCTAGAGAAAATTTCTTAGGCATATTTAAATTTTTTTGTTTTATTTTACTTCAGTCAAAGTTCCTAGAAATCAAGAGGCCCACAAGCTAACACTTGAAGTCTATATGAGATACATAGATATTCGAATGTTGCATTAAAGTTCTTAATCTCTAAAGCGCAGACTTAGTAGAGAAATTGAGAACATACTGTTCCTCTCCCAATTAACCATTTTTATACGTTGTAGTATATTTTTCATTTTGGTCTCTTGGCCTTACTGGATTCAAGGACAAGAATTTATCTAGTCTGGTGGAGTGTCCAGCTTTGTGCTTTTACTTGAGGTAACATCACTTGGAGAAAGTGCACCATTCCTTCAAAAAGCTAATGTGGGTTAGCCATAGTGAGGAGATATTATTTGGCCAGCGAATACTATGTGATTTTGAATATTTGGTCAGGGTTTACTTCTATAGAAAAAAGTATCCTCATGCCAGTTTGTTCTGACAAAATCCTATACAGAGGAACTTAGACACTCGAGGAATGTGTCTAGTAGGCCTTCAAGCTCTCTCCGTAGGAATTATGTGTGCGTGTGTGTGTGAAATAAATTTTCTTAAATAATTCTTTTGAATAACTGAAGCCGCCTATATAATTCAGCTTTATTAGATGGCCCACGTTTTCCCTGTCTTCTAAACGTAAAACACTGAATGACTAATATGATTGCGCAAAGATGAAACACTAGTCTCTGTGTTTATACAATATATTATGTAATTCCGTCATCATATATATATATATATATATATATATATATATATATATATATAATTTGATTGCGTAAACATGAAGCACTTATTTGTCTATACATAATATTCATCTAAAAATTACCATATATATATATATATATATATATATATATATGAGCGTGTCTGCACGTCTGTGTGTCTGTGTACATTTTCCCTCGCAATAACACTGTTAATTTTCAGTCTACAGACTCGAAATTTGATATACAGGGTACTGAGATTTGGGAAAATCTATCTGATCGGTTTTTCGGCCAGGAATTTGGCTGTTAAGGTGTCAAAGTTCAACTATTTTACCTTTGAGAACTCTAGCAAACTCCTCCGAAAATTTGGGGTTTACACACTTGAAATTTTAGATATACGTACCGTGGACATGGATCTAACTTAACAATTTGATTTGAGACCAAAATAATAAATTTTAAGGGGGCATGGTAAAAAAAATGACTTTTTTTTGTTCAGCATACACCTTCAAACACCAGGGCTTCCTCAAATGCAACCCTTGAATCAATGAGACATTAATTTCAAAGTAACAGACCAAATGAAGGTATGCGGACGCTGATCCGTTTACGTTGTTTCAGTTGAAAATACTAGGAGGTTTACTAAGTCGATTCCAACACACCAGTGCATGAAGCCATTTTCCCCACTCTTTATCTGTGCCTAAATCAAAACGTGGATTCCATGAACTAAGCTTCTTTCTTAGAACTGCACGCCCGTGGAACTCTGTTCCGGCTGCCTGCTTCCCACCTGACTACAACTTGGATGTCTTCAAGTCCAACGTTAACAAATTCCTAATGAACCGCCCCTTTAAGTAAACACTTTCAAATCTCCACACTAACGTACTGTACTTGCAATAAACCTTATCCCTGAGTGGCTTCCGGGCCTTGATAAGTGATGAACACCGTGTAAAAAATAAAAGGTCTCCATATTTGTTAAACCTTTCCTTATGTTTCCAGTAAAAATTTTCCTCAAATGCAACACTTTTTTTCAAAGTAACAGACCAAATGAATGTATGCGGACGCTGATCCGTTCACGTTGTTTTAGTTGGAAGTACTAGGAGGTTTACTGAGTCGATTCCAAGGCACCAGTCCATTGAAACCATCAAACAATGACTATCTATGCCTTTTTCTACATACAGATTTGGAATTATTTCCTTCTTAAACGAAGCGAATCACCACACTTTGGATATTTATGTGTAGTCAGTCAACATATTTTTCCAGCTTTTGCAACAATCTTAAATAGTTTAATATCTATTCAGGTGTATCTTCTTAGGAAATGCTCGCATCCAGTGAGACATGTTTTAACTTGGCAGTTTTCCCAATGCTTGTCAACAAATCAGATGTAGTTAACACCCAGGCATGAAGGTTGGCTGGTCCTTGCAAGACATCGTAAGCTGTTTCTATGAGGAATAATAAGTTATTTAAGCTCAATGTATTTCACGTCGCGCCATGTGATATGTCTGGTTTTTACGGCTTTTCACTTAATCCATGCGCCTTGTTTACTTTGACCTAGAGATTTAGCAACGCGTGCTTGTCTTCTTCAAGATTATGACATTTTCCAAAACCAGCTTTCTCTGCTTTACAGAAGGTTCTTTTTAGACCTGCTTTCCCGCATGCAACAGTACCGAAGATTTCTTGCATCTTAAGAGCCGATTTTACATCTGCTTTGACCCCTATTATAACCCCTTAACATTTATTGTTTTGGAGTCAACTCAAGTTATTAAATTACATCCATGTCCAAGAACCTATATCTAAAATGTCAAGTGTTTAGATCCAAAATTGGCTGAGGAGTGTTGTAGGGTTCTTAAATGTCACATCGTTGAAATTTGACCACTTAACAGCCAAATTTCTGGCTGAAAACCAGTGACATAAATTTCCCAAATCTCGCTACCCTGTATATAAAATTTCGAGTCGGTAGGCTTAAAATTGACGGAGTTATTGCTTAGGGAAATCTACACACAAATACACATGCACGTTCATTTTTATAGATATATAGATAATGTTAAAACTTCACGTAGGCTTCTACTATAGTTATTTAAAGCTTATGGGGGCGTTTAAAACATGAAAAACGGTGTTACTTTTGCATTTAATGTTTTTATTAAGTACTAAATACAAAAAGTAACATCGTTTTTCATGCTTCAAAAAAACATCATAACCTTTAAATCAGTCTCTCTCTCTCTCTCTCTCTCTCTCTCTCTCTCTCTCTCTCTCTGTATATAGATATATATGGAGTACTGCTGCAAGGATGGAGTACTGCTGCCACATCTGGGCAGGAGCTGCTAAAAACAGCCTATCCTGCCTTGACAGAGTACAAAATAGACTCCGTGGCTTACAGGGTGATGCCCTTTTCTCTTCCCTGCAACACCTTCACAGAGAAGCGACGTATCGAGCCTGTCTTTGTTCTATCGTTATTTTCAGGGCAAGTGCTCGCCTGAGCTCCATTCTCTGGTCCTCCCTCGTCAATCTTTTTCAAAAAACACCCGACCAGCTGAAACCACCGTTAATAATTTTCCCCACTTCTTAGCTGTGCCTAAATCAAAGCGTAGAATCCATGAAAAAATCTTCTTTTTTAGAACTGCACGCCTGTGGAACTCTTTTCCGCTTGCCTGTTTCCCTCCCGACTTCAACATTGATGTCTTCAAGTCCAACACAAACAAATTTCTAGTGAAAGACCCCTTTACGTAATGACACTTTATCAATTCTCCAATACTATCACTACACTATCCTATTGATCATGTACACACAATAACCCTTCTCCACGAGTGGCACTTGGGCCTTGATTAGTGGTGACCTCCATCTAAAAAAAATATGTGTGTGCGTAGATATATACGCACGATAGAAATTGTCTAGACTATTGTTCTTCTCAATTTATAAATATTATCAATTCATCCAATTAGACTGACTTTTATTTGTTTTCAACTCTACCCACGCTAACAAATATGCGTATTCGTGGGTGAATCGGTTTCGAGGATGCTATGATGGAATCTCTTACTGTTAAACAAAGCAATCTGAGGGGGCGTGGAGTATTATTAATAAAGATTCAAGACACGAAACGAGAAATGGTCGATATTCAATTTGTCAGTGACACCTGTCTCAACGTTGTCAGTTTAATCAAGGTTTCATTATAAAGTTGAACAACATTAGTATACGCTGAGTGGAAGGAAAATAGCTATTAGGTGGGCAATCAAGAACCCTCTCTCTCCCTCTGTGTCTTTCTCATACATATATATATATATATATATATATATATATATATATATATATATATATATATATATATATATGAGCAAATTTTATCGAGCTTTTACATCTGGTTGAGATTACTTTACAAATATTAATTATTTAATATTTATAATATGCTTTAGTTTTACCATCTTTGATCATTTTGTAATAACTATATATATATATATATATATATATATATATATATATATATATATATATATTTCTGTAGAAATATATATATATCTTTACAAATATGTAGAAAAATGTAGAAATATATTTTCTCATAATATATATCAATCCTATTTAAGGTTCTCAATATAGAAAATAAATGCCTAAAAACGATATTCTAAGGTTCACGATGTGTGAATGGCA
Organism: Euprymna scolopes; assembly: GCF_053919585.1. NCBI lineage: Eukaryota > Metazoa > Mollusca > Cephalopoda > Sepiida > Sepiolidae > Euprymna > Euprymna scolopes. The sequence continues at coordinate 104,929,021 of NC_136501.1, read as the reverse complement.
CAATAGATTCACAAATTGATATAATGGTTAAGTGATTGACTTTGCGTTACGAAACAAATACTCTCACGACTTGTAAAATTCATAAAATATAAGATGGCCAACATCATGAATTTTAGAATATAGACTTTGTCATTTATTCTCTCTTCTCTCTCTCTCTCTCTCTCTCACACACACATACACACACACACACACACATATATATATATATATATATATATATTTATATATATATATATATATATTTGAAATAGGGGAGTGGTCACCAACAATGTATTTTTTAACATTATTTTATTATTCTGTGTCTTGGTTTTTCATTGGGAATTATGTTTGGATCATTGTAATAATGTTTTTAAGTCATTGAAATCGTTTTTACGCGCGTTTCAGATGCGTCCTCGTCAGAAATAATTTCCAAATGTGTTGGAGATATATATATATATATATATATATATATATATATATATATATATATATATATATATATATATATATTGGTCTGTTGGTGGTTCCTAGCCGTTGCCCGGTCGTATAACACGCTTAAATATAACATTAATATTTGTCAAGATTTCCTATATATGTGGGAGGTGCGAAAATGTTGTTACATGCGTTCAACTTCCAACGACATTTTTTTTGCACTAACTTAATATTATTATTAGAGTTGTGATTTTTAAAGTATAATTTAATTGGGTGACATTAGTAGGAATCGAACTGGAATCCAAACTGCAGTATTCAAATAACGTTTCTGCTGTACCAACGCGACACACATATCAGCTGAGTAAAAATAATGTAAGATCGATGTACAGACTGTATAACTTTGTTTTGTTTTAAATTTAAACCTATTTTTGTCCTCTTACCAATTGTTTTTAATTGCAGAAGATAATCCCTTTAATATTCCATGAAAAATCCACCCATTTGAGGCTTCTGACGCCGCTCCGCAACATTTAGTATGTGATATTTTAACGTGCTAAAGACCCCTAAAATATTCCATTAAAAAATCCAGTCATTTAAGGCTTTTAGCGCCGCTCCGCAACATTTAGTATGTAATATTTTAGGAAGACATGGAGAATGTTTAGCTGTGTAAGCTTTCTACATATATAAATTTGAGGTTGCTATTTTCCAAAGGTAGGGCAGCCAGTAAAATATAACGAGGTTCATACAAGAGTGCTTAATACAGAAGTAGAGCAGGTAACATACTAGTTGACCGAAACCTACTCATTACTGTGTAGCAACAAACTACTGCTAACGTAAAGACATATATATATATATATATATATATATATATATATATATATATATATATATATATATAAACTTTGGTCCAGTCAGATACAATTGAAAACCGAAACAAAAAACTCATGAAGACTTCTTGGAAAAATTATTGATAACAAAATAGATTCAAGTGGCATCAGCTATAGTCGAGACCAAAACTTCTTGAAATGGAAAAACATTACAATTAAGGGATTTATTATGTAATATTTTAGTAAGACATGGCATTAAAGGCAAAGTTTTTTTTTTCTTCTAAAAATCCAATTTTCGAACTTAACTTCGTGCTTCATCAGATTAATTAACAGGGGGTGCATGTGTGGAGGACGAACCTGTAGTAGGAGACTGTGTAGCTGTGTAAGGCTGTATTTTTCATTTAGGAAAAGAACAAAACGCACATACGTCTCTCTATTTATCTCTCTCATTATGTGTGTATGACACCTGTGATAATTTACCTGATCGTTGTATGAGATACCGAATTAAATTTATTGTAAAATATTAGTCAAAGAGCATATTGTGTGTGTGTGTGTGTGTGTTTTTATCAATATTCAAATGCTATTTTAGTATTCGTATAATTTTATTCTCTGGAATAGTGTGCTCAACTTTATTTTCAGTGTAGCCTGCACTTATTTTGGACCTTCATCCTCTAGGACTAACTTCTACTGAATATTACTAAGTATTTATCCATTACTGAATATTACTAAGTATTTATCCACTTCCGGATGGGTCCTTATAGACATTTGGTATTACATTTCTCTTTATTTTAAATGAGAAGTGATCATTTGCCGTTTTAGATTCTTCAAACTATTGCATCCTTAGCTTAATGCGTATGACCAATAGATTCCTAAATCTAGTGAGACAAACCTGAAAAATGGTTGTAGGATACGTGGACCGAAATGTTGTGCATGATTCAGAAAAATACAAATTACATAGTACATACCAGTCTAAGTATTGATATTATTAAATTTAGAGGATATGTTGGTTATCTTTATATATAAAAGCGAAAAATATGTGTGTGTCCTTTTTGTGTATGTCCTGCAAAGGCTTTGCTGGGGGGAGGGCGATCGGTCGGGTCACTCCTTCTCAAAACTTTTTATATACTGTATAAATCATAGCATCTACGAGTTACGGACAAAGGTCGCGTCCATCTTTTAATTGCCCGACTTCTACGCGCTATTTTCGAGATTTAAGCCCCGTTATTTTTCATCTTATTAACTTCTCGCACCTGTCAACTAACTTTATAAACGTTAAATTAAGCCAGTTTTAAATGCCTCCCCCTACGTGGCCGAGCTGCTCTGGTGCAAGTCTTTTCTCCTTTTTTTTTTTCCAAATTTGCGCCTAGGCTTCGGGTTCGAGCTTACCTTCCTACCAACATTTTTTGACACTTCCAAACACCCGGCCAACGTTTTTTTTATTTTATTTTAACAGGGTTGTTTTGATACACCTCTCCCCCCCAAAAAATAACACACCTGCAAACACCCGGAAAACGCCGCTAGTCTATTACATATATCTCTCCTGTCTAAATGCATGCATGAATGTATGTGTGTATGTATGTGTGTATGTATGTATGTATGTATGTATGTATGTATGTATGTATGTCTCCCTAAAGGTTTCGACAAAGCGACAGATTTTCACGAGATTGGTGTCATCTAAAAGTGCGTCTTTTCGGACGAAAAATATCGGAGAATTGGCCCAAAAAATTAATTCTTTCACCCTCGACTGGACACTTTTCTACAGAGAGAGATCGCTTTTCTCGCTGATATTTTCGAAAGTCATCCCCTCTGTTGGATTGTCCGCGTTAATTTAGTCCTATGTCTATTTCAGGACTGCCAGCAACCATTGTAAGAAAGTAATAAAGAACGCAAGAGAATTGTATGCTCAATCTGTTAAGTCCAAAGTAGCTGAGCAGCGGCTTGGTTCCCACCAGTTTTGGCAAATAGCAAACAGAATGCTGAACAGAAGCGTGTGCTCCATCCCAACTATTATCAATGGACCTGAGGTAATCTCGTCAGCATCAGACAAAGCCAAACTCTTTGTCAAGATGTTTGCAGCTAATTCTACCCTTTCCGACCAAGGCAGCCAACCCCCAATATTTCCTCCTGTATCAGAAAACACGCTATGTGATATACGTATATCTGTACGTGATGTTGCCAAGCTAATCAAAAACCTTGATTCCAGTAAAGCAACTGGCCCTGACGGTATTCCAGTTATAGTACTCAAAAAACTTCAACCTGAACTAGCGCCCATACTTACAAAACTGTTTAAACGTTGTCTTAAGGAGAATAGTTTCCCATCTCCCTGGAAAATTTCATCAGTATGCCCTGTATTTAAGAATTCAGGTGATCGCTCATCCCCCTCTCAGTACAGGCCAATAAGTCTCCTGTGTGTCATGAGTAAGTTGCTAGAATCTGTGTTAAATACAGAAGTAATTAACCATCTCAACAAAAATAACCTTCTTAGTGACACTCAATATGGTTTCCGTTCTGCTAGATCTACAGCAGATGTGCTTACAGTTATATCGCATAGGATTAGCAGATCTCTCGACGGTGGCAATCTTTCTTGGGCAATTGCTCTTGACATATCTAAAGGTATGGCATAAAGGTTTACTTCATAAGATCGCTAGCTATGGTATAGCTGGAAAAGTCTTCTCAATTATTAAATCATTTCTTTCTGATAGATTCATTGGAGTAGTAGTTGAGGGGCAAAAATCAGAAGCTCACAGTATTAATGCCGGTGTCCCTCAGGGGTCCATCCTGGCCCGACTATTTTCCTGATCTACATTAATGATCTTCCAAATCACATCCTTACATCATTTGTAGACATTTATGCTGACGACACTACCATTTATGGTAGCACATCTAAGACAGTAAACGACCAAGTTTTCTCCAATTCTCTCTCCTCTGATCTTGAGTACGTAGTACAATGGGGAAAGGAGTGGCTGGTTACTTTTAATGCATCTAAAACCAAGCTTCTCTCTTTACATCATCAACATTCTAATCCGCATCTGACATCAATTGAAATGAATGGCTCTCGTCTCTAGGAGGCCTCAAGTTTTGACAAGCTTCTGGGCTTGACCATTACTCCTGATCTTAAATGGAACACGTACATCAAATCTTTTGCCAAGGCCGCTGGAAAAATAGTGGGATCTTTCTATCGATCCGGTAAATATCTCACTGCTGATGCTATTCTCTATCTATATAAGAGCCAGGTACGTCCAAGGATTGAATACTGTTGCCACATCTGGGCAGGAGCTGCTAGAAAGGACTTGTCCTGCCTTGAAAGAGTTCAAAATAGACTTCGTAGCCTCGTAGGAGATGCCCTTTTCTCTTCGCTGCAACCTCTATCTCACAGAGGAGATGTTGCGAGTTTTTCTCTTATGTATCGTTATTTTCATGGAAAGTGTTCGACTGAGCTTCAATCTTTGGCCCCCACTCGCCAAACTTTCACAAGAAACACTCGTCTAGCTGTAAACACTATCAATAATTCCCCGCACTCTTTATGTGTGCCTAAACCTAAACGTAGATTCCATGAACAAAGCGTATTTCTTAGAACTGCACGCCTGTGTAATTGTCTTCCGTTTTCCTGCTTTCCGGCTGACTGCAATATGGCTGTGTTCAAGTCTAACGTAAATAAGTTCTTGATGAGCCGTTCCATATAAGTTATCAAATTTACAAAATTTTCATTACTAATCATTACTATATTGTCCAATTTCTACTGTACACTCTTTAACCCTTATCCTTGAGTGGCCTCTGGGCCTTGATGATGTGGTTATGCCTATGTAAAAAAAATGTCATTTTCGGTTTGGCGATGGACGCAGCAGTAAACGCGTCAGGTGTTCTTTTTTCACGTTTACTTCCTCTTTTGCACTACGGGTTAGAGCCTGCCGTCTTCATACGCTTTCATTATTTTTTTTTTGTTCAACACACACCTCCAAATACTCGGGCAATGCCGGGTCCCCAAACTAGTATATCTATAAAAAATCGTCTATGATTTAAGGACCTCACAATTCTGTGGACTAACCCTAACCCTAACCCAACGCACAATATCTTTTGGCATAACATTATCTGCAATATAATCCGATTTTTACGTCCGATAATTGCTATCACACGTTTAATTTAATAAAATTTGACAAAACCTTTATAGCGATCAAGCGATGCGAGTGAGTGCAGTTCTGAGAAAGAACCTTTGTTCATGGAATCTACGTTTAGGTTTAGGCACAGATAAATCGTGGGGAAAATCATCGACCGTTGTTTCAACTAAAGTTTTTCGTAAAAGATTGGCGAGTGGGACCAGAGATTGGAACTCAGACGAGCACTTGCAATTGGAATAACGAGAAAGAAGAGACAGGCTTTCAACGTCTCTTCTGTGGGTAAGAGGTTACAGGGAAGGGAACAGGGCATCCATCACTAAGCTACGAAGTCTATTTTGAACTCTCTCAAGGCATCATTGGACGTACTTGGCTTTTATATAGGTAAAGAATTGTACCAGGAGGGATAAGTTTGTCGAAACATGGAGCCGCCCCCAAAATAACCATTCATTTAAGGGGGTAGACTTATAAAATATTAGGGATATAAACTATTTACAGAAAATACTAAAGTTTGCTGAAAGATGACTAACCCAAGGTAAGTTGAAATTCTTCCAACGGATGAAATTTTATTAGTATATCCAGTTTACAATCACCTGTCACGTGTATATCTCGGTTTGGAGAGATGAAAACATATGTGTTTGCAGGTAACTGTGGAGTTGCTTATATATACAGCGTCAGGTACTCCCAAATAGTAACCCATCTGTTACTGACTAGGCTACAGATGGTTTAACATTGGTGATGTAATAATAATAGTTGTGCCAACGAGATTACGCCATATATTTGTTAAAATCGAGTGTTCTTTTTGTATTCTTAAAAGAAGCATCATATAAAAGCATGCAGATACAAAAATACAAATACACACATATTAGTGATGGGACGATTCACTATTTTTTTTTTACAATTACTGAATCCGTCATTAATTTCTAGTTCCGATATACTTAAGAGCTAGGACAACAGCATATTATTTTTATTGTTTTGACACTCAAGTGTTTATCCGTCGATATGTTATATGATTTTTTTTTTAATGGCGTGATGTGGTCCTCCGTTGATTAACTGAATAATTGTGTCGGATATATACTCGACAGTCAAAACACTCTCGACAAACCCGACAGGCAGCTTAATCCCACCCCCACACAGTAGAGATCCCTAGATGTAGAAGATCTTTCTACTTCAGTAGTTTCTTCCCCAGAACCGCTAGACTCTGGGATTCCATTCCAGATTCCTGCTTCCCCAACTGTACTGACATGCAGAAGTTCAAGTGTAACGTGACCGACATCTTGCTGCCCAAATCCCAACATAGTGCTCCAGTAGATACTGCCCCTAATAGTAGTCCCCTACACCACAGTGGCAATGTGCCTTGTTTGGGGTGAAAATGTAATAAAAAAACAATAAACAACGATAAGAATATTGTATTGTCATAGCCCAAATAATAATGGCCTAATCTGATTGTTTTTTTTTTAATATATAAATCTCAAAATATTTTACTAATAACTTATTTTTTCCCGATTGCCATAAAACACATGTTAATAGGTCAAATATTTTCCCAAATCTAAAACAATATCGTAGGGGATGTGATCTTGAGATGTTTGTTTTATGGTCGTTAAAATTGATGAATATTTTTCATTTCACTACTAGCAGTGGAGAACTTTGTTTTAAACAAAAAAAAATAAGGATTATGAAAGTTATCGTTTTTGGCATAGGAAGATATGCACAATTTTTTTCCGATTCCGATACGCCCAAAAGTTTCGATTTTTTTGCTAATTTCTAATCTGATTCCGACAATCGTCCCAACACTACTATGTATAAATGAATCGATTTAAATATTTTAATGTTTAGTTTTCTTGTAATTTAAAGTTTTTCCAAAAGTTCTATCAAACCTATATAGGCATTGCACTTTAGAAAGATGTAATTCTTATCTGCACGTGTAACCGTATACGTTTTTTTTCTAAACGCTCCTCATATAACATTTCCTTTTTATCTTTTTTTCAGGTAAGTGCTTTTCTTTTTTTGTCACGTTTAAATACTTCAAGATACATGTATAGATGTCAGGTAAGTGCATGTTTTTAATGATTCTCTCAGTGTGCTCATATTTATATTCCGCTTCAGAAACTATTAGGAAAGGCGGATACAATGAAACCTGTGGGTTTACTTAGTGCAATGATGGAGTTCCCGTGTTTTCGTGTAAACTTTTTATAATCAGAGAGGAATTGTTTTTTTTCCATATATATATATATATATATATATATATATATATATATATAGACTAGTAATATATATATATATATATATATATATATATATATAGACTAGTAATATATATATATATATATATATATATATATATATAAGAATTCCCCTCTGATTATAAAAAAGTTTACATGGAAACACGGGAACTACATCATTGCACTAAGTTTGTATAAATAAATGTAATATATATATAATGTGTATGTATATATATATATATATATATATATATATATATATATATATATATATGACTACTTAATCTAATAGCATTAATAAATATACGAAAGCATTATTTTATGCGTAAACTTTTAGCATTTACTTTAACAGTGCTCAATACATAGGTAGAGCTAGGCAGTATGTTATAAACATATATATGGCAATTAAGCTACACAAAATATTCCGCGTTTCATCCACTCTAAGATTCCTGAGTTTTACGTATCCCAGCGTCGGTAAAGCTCGGAATATTCTGTGTAGCTTAATTGCTATATATATTTTTAATTATATGCACTAGTGATGGCTCTCTTGAGCCCCAAAATTAAACCATACCTTTAATGTTTCGTCCTTGTTGATTTTGCGCTGCTAAAAGTTCTGTGAAGTTCTAGGATGTCCGCTCTCCCAGGCTTTTCCTTCTCTCATTGAAAAGGGTTTAGTTTATTGCTAATAATATAAGGCGCCCTCACTGGCAATCGATGCAAGTCAAAGTTCTTCTTTTGTATGTAAGTTCTTGCAGGAAGGGAGGACTAAATACCTCCAATACATTGCAAAATATTTTTTTTACTATATATATATATATATATATATATATATATATATATAATCAACTTTGAATCCTACAGTTTTGCCATCCGTTTCGATTCTAGCTGATGGCACGTACATACTTGTAATCTCGACTGTATAATAATATTTTCTAGATCTGGATCAATTAAAAAAAATATTAGCTCTTTTCATATATAAATAAATACATTGAATGTATTGATTAATATCAATTACTGGTAACTACGAAGAAATAGATCATTATCATTTGTACAAAATAATAGGATATTAAAAACATCATATTCATGCCGAATAGTAAAGACATCTTAACATGATTTCGGTCCGTCGCCCATCTTTTACTATATAACTAATCTTATATACAAGCGCTGTTTAAAATATATAGACTAGTAATATTTTTTAAAAATTAAAACTGTTAAAGCGCTGCGGAAACTGGACTGAAACATCAAAGCGAAAGATTTTTTGTGTTACGTCACTTCTTTTTCTCCACGGTCCTGGATATGACTTAAAACTATATCTGATGGTGTGGGCCTAACTTGCGGACTTTAGGAAGTGTGGCGCCACCCCTTAATTGTCATTGCTCCCAGGACCACTCTGACCCGGAGAGTAGTAGTACCTGTTAGGGTCTCAACTATGGGTTAAATAGAAACTGACTTGAAAAAAAAAATATTTTATTAAAATCTTTTTTCTTCAAAATCATTGGGTTTGGCATTAAATATTCTGAAATGGGTCGATAAGCTGTAAAACAAAATCAACCAATGAAGTAATATTTTGTCACGTGACCTCCATTATTCCTTATATATTCTACCATGAAATCAATGGCGAATTTCCGTTTCTGAGATTCGTCCATGACAGTGCTTGGTTTTTTAGTGTCGCAGCACTAATTTGGCAAAATAAAAAAGAGATTTTATTTTTAGTTTTAACAGGTATGTTCATCAAACTTTTTTATCCTTGGTTCTATCTTGGATTTTTGCTTTCACGCATGGGCCGATATTAACTTCGTAGCAACTGTATTTATACTGCTCTAAGTAAGGGTACCGTTGGAATAAGTAAATGCCTCAAATCTGATGTTAGCATGCACTTTGGTAAATAATATTTTCAAGTAAAATTCAAGTAATATGATTTTTTGTAATTGTCTCTCCCATGCTAAGGATGTGTTTCGAAATGACTACGTATTTAATTCAAGTAGTTTAAATAAAGATTGTGAACCAACAATTTCTAATAAATAGTTAGGCTGAAGTAAAGAATATTAAAAAAAACAAAAAAATGTATCCCCCTCCTATAGTATGAATGAAAAAAAATTCTTATTCTAGAGTTTCTCATCCATTTACAGAAAATATGCAGTGAAATATCAGAGGAGAAATGTATATTTCTCCTAGAAAAAAAGTGGACGTAAAATTGCACGGTAGCCAATGCGTGTGAACCACTGAATGCATATTAAATTGGTAGATGAAACTCTATGATACTATAATCTGTTTTTATTATGTTCATCGATTGTGTGAACGTATGTTAGTCATGTAACAGTAATTATAGTTTTAGCTACTTTTACCTTTAACGAAAAGCAAACAATCAATGGTTTATATAATCTTATTTTTCTATATTATTGTAGTGTTTTTATTTCATCGTTAAATTTACTTGTTTATTTAATCCCAAATGAAGTGGTGTGTTTTATGTGATGCATAAATGACTTTTTATTTGAAACTAAAATTTAATAATCGCCGTGGCATGTGGTTAAATGGCATTGTCGTTTTCCATATTCTATCGATTTCTGTATGTATGAGCTGTTAAAATTACGCTGGCAACTGTATCGTAAGAATGTCCGACAGTTTTGCAGCTATGCAAACCCAAGTCAGAAATATGGTCGAAAACAATCACAATCGATCAGGTATTCGTTTTTTTTTTATTATTCAATCAAGTGTTTACGTGTCTTTTTGTTACCTAAGATTTTCGTTTTGCTTTGTTAGATACCAAATTCGTTTAATATAATTTTCTGTAAGACCCAATTCGTATTTCCTATGTTTGTAATAAAAACGTAACCCGTTATATGACGGTAATATAGCTCTTCGATAGTTATCGACCATGTTTTCGACCTATGCGAGCGAAACTGCAGAAAAGTCGAATACTCAATTTGTATATATAAAAAAACAGTTTTGTATTCCAGTTAAACATGAGCGTTTTATTTTTAATCGTTAAAACATTACGTGTAAGTACACTAAAGATTCAAAAAATTATACGTTTTGTAAGCGTAAACATGTTTTATTAATCCATAATATACATCTCGCCTGTCTGTTTAAATGTGTGTATGTATGTTTGTGTGCCTAAAACAGAAACGACATATTTGAACATTATCGGTATCGTTTCGAAGCTCGACCCTTCAGACGACGAATATAAAAAAAAAATCTGGCTAAAAACATTAAGTTCTTCACTCTCAACTTCTCAATTTTCTAAGGAAAAGATCGTTTTTTTTTCCGCCGATATTTTCGAAAGTCATCTACTCTTGTAAATTGACTTGCCTTCATTTAAACCTGGGTCGGTGTTGAGATGGACGCAACAGCAAAGACGCCACGTTTTTTTCTTCCTTCGCGATACGGGTTCGAGCCTGCCTGCTTACCTACTATTTTGTTTTATTTGCTCAACACACATCTCCAAACACCCGGGCACCCAGGCTTGTCTTATATATAAAAAAGCAAAATTGGCGCGTGCGTTTGCGTATGTCCACTAAAGGCTGGGGGTTCTCGCGTCGGTTAGATTCCGGGAGAAGTTTTTTTTACACTTCCTAGATCGTAATACCTTAGATTTGTAATCAGACATCGTCTGTATCTTTTCTTTGATCGAGTTTTTTAAAATTCCCTTAATGTCGTCGTTTGTGTTTTCGTTTTTCTTTTTCGTCTACATAAAGCAAAACTAATCAAACAAAAATGCCTGACGCTTGGCCATCCGGCCGGGTAGTATATGTTCTATAATTTGTCTTTGGGCGATGTAGGGGTAACCCTTCATACTGAGGTGATTACTATTTATTTGGATACTGCCAGAGTGCCTCCTATTTTGGGGGAGGTGTTTTTATCCCCACGTAAAAACGACCTTCCTGGGAGGTTTAAAAGAAACTCCATTTCTGCTCGTAATTTTTTTGATTGACTAAGTAAAATTTGAACTCTTTACGCTTTCTGTCGCAGTAAGAAGTCAGGCCTTTTCTCACTTCATTTCCCCCCTCCGCGTCACGGGTTCGAGCTTACCTCTTTACTAAAACTTTTTTTTGCACCTCCAAACACGCGGGCAACGCCGGGTACCCAGACAAGTTTTATGATAAAAGATGAATATATGTAAAGGGTAAATTATTATGTGAAAGTACCATGTTTTTTGACAGAAAAAAAAAGTATAGTTTAATCAAATAAAATAGGTACTAATAGTTTTTTTTAGTGTTACCACCGATAGTAAGATAGAAGGGAGGGGTAAAGTGTAAGGAAATAAGCAACAATAAAAATGTCTCAGTCTGGAAGGATTTCTCCTCCATTGAGGAAGTACAGAAAAGATGCTCTGTAGTATAAAAGTAATACGCGTATTTTCTCGTGGAAACACATTGCTAGTAAACTGCTCCCCCCCCCCAACACAAATGTGCCAGAAAATAGCATGGAAATGCCAGAATGAAATAGTCCCTAACATCGTCATGGGAAGAACGGCTTTCCTGAAAAAAAAAACATGGGTGGTTTAGGGTGTTTTTTTTTTATCCAAAAGCAGTTAATAACATGGGGGTGGGGGAGTAGTTATACTAGCAAAAAAAATGAAAAGAATGAGTTTTCATAAAGTAATGGGTTATACTACGTTGTAAGTAAAAATAAATAATATACCTATTTTATTCAAATATTTTTTGAGGAAAGATGAATGACATTAATGGGAAGCTTAATTGTTATGTGGAAGTAAAGAAAAAGTTTGTATCAGGAAAATGTGGATTCAATGGTATGTGAAGAAATTGTTGAAATATAAAACAGCACCACCACCATCACCGAATATACTGCATGCAAAATAGCATTGGCCGTAGAGAGAAGGAGGGATTTATTACCCACTAAACGGAGACAAGACTTTGATCGAAACAAAGCTGATATAGAATAGCGGGGAAATATCTAATTACCTTATTTGGTGTGAGAAGACCTTGTAGATTCACTGAATAAGTACAGTGTCATAGATAGTGTTAACGTTATATTTTGGTTGAGAGATATATAGTACGTAGTATTTCGGTTTCTTCCAATCAGATCGCTGGGAAACTTACTAGGTATTTAGTAAAGGGCCAGCCATAGTTTCAGTGTAATAACAGGTATGTGGAAAGTGTGAGTGCGAAAAAAAGAGCTTTAAAATGTATATGCGTGTATATATATATATATATATATATATATATATATATATATATATATATAGAGAGAGAGAGAGGTGCACATATAACAAGTAGGTACTAAAATACTTTTTTTTTTTGTTTGCGTTGGCCTAAAAAGAAAGGTAAATTATAATGCTGAATTATGTTTATTTTTGGAGAGAGAAACACAAAGAGCAAAAGAGGGAGATAAAGATATGGAACCCCACAATGTATTCAGCACAGGACAAGGCATTATTGCAACGCCATGTTTAAATCGTAGGGTACCGTTCGTTTAAACTGAAGAAATCCGTTAATTTGCAATGTAAGAATGGTTGGATCTCAGTTAATCATGGCTTCAATCAGGGTATAGGAGCGTTATTATTCGTGAATTAGAAAATAGGAAGATTATGCCATGTGTACGCATGTAGTAACTAGTTAATAGCGGTGCGACAACAATATCGGTGATTTATTGAGTTTGTCGTTGGCCTCTGATTACCGAGGGGAAATTCTGCAAGCAAATTCATATATAGGACGGGGATAAAAAAAACTTCTATGCTAAAGATAACATGAATATTTCCGAGTATATTTCCGTGCTTTTATTACTAATCTTCATCAAATGTGCGTGTGTACTATATGTATATATGTGTCCGTAGCATGTGTGTGAACTAGGTTATGTATAACAAAACGTCTTACACACTTGAGCTAATAATGACCCACATTTTTTAACATTTTGCGTTTCAACTTTCCATATCAGATTGAATATGAAACTGATATACTCAGACACAGAGATATCTAATTATAAAAAAAAGTTATGAATGTGCTAACTGTTCACAAATTTAAAAAAAAAATCTAAGGTAGACGTAAGGTCTGGTCGAAAAAGACACGTAATTGTATCAAGTGTACTTCATAGATAGAAATGTTCCTTGCAGTATTATACACTAATAAATCTACCCGCTATCCGAAGGTCAGTCGTCTTTTTTAGACATCATATTTTTATAGGTCGTGCGTTTCTAAAGTAATACCTCTGTTTTATACTTAAAAAAAACTAAAACGTTGAAAACCCACGAAAAAAAGTATCGCATTTGTTAACGTCCAAAATCCTTAAACTTATTTATGATTCTTCGAAGTTGTATGAATCAGTAGATTGCGTAAAGCTTAACATGCGCGTGTGATTGTATCTATTGTTTTTCAGGCGCGAACAATGGCTCTAAAATATATACTAGTCATAAACAGTGAAAACTATTTTAAATTTACGTAGATCTCTGGACATATTTCTATTGGTTTCGAGATTATTACAAATGTCTGTGAATTCTATTACCATAATGCTTTGTTGAATCGAAATAAATGTGTCCGAATTCAATGAATGGCTAGTTACTCTTATTCTATTTTTTTGTTGCCTTAATGTATATAAATATTATGAGCTTTCTATAGTATCTTTTTTATAATTCGCCAAGAATAGTCGTGACCTACATTTACATCGAAGAAAATATAATTTTGCCCTCACGGAATATATTACCGCAATAGATGGCATTGGTGCCGTTCGGACGTCGACGAATAGTTCGACAATTGCTTTTTTTGCTGTCGATGTGTGGTCCGACGGGCATTTTAAAACCAACGCTTTATATATATATATATATATATTATATATTAATTTAGACCAAATGAATAGAATAATTAGAAATGGCATTGCTAAGATGATAGAACGTATGCATTATTGACCTAAAACATTCATCTTTCTGTGTGAGATTCTACTAAAGCAGCTCATGCCATAGATATAGGTCAGAAGCAAATATGCGTCATTGAACTCCTGGCAAACTGGTATAAGGAATGGTGATCATGTTAAGTGTGAGATTTGAAGCGATAAATTTCGCATGTTGAGTCGATAGATTTCGACATTCTTTTTTTTTTTTTACTTTTTCAACTCTCGCAAAGCATATCGTCACTTGGACGTGAGGGGGTCTTACTTGAAGCCATGTCTAGGAACGATTAATAATATATTTTTTATGTTACACTTAGTGTTTTGCCTATCAGTACACCAAGGGAAGCAGGCTGCCGGAAGGGTATTCCAAAGTCTAGCTATTCGAGGATAGAAACTATTAGAACAGACACTTTTCTAGCATTTAGGGACAACAGCAATGAAAGGGTGATATCTTATTGCTAAGCGAGTTTGTCGGAGACTTGTACGTCGAGGGGGAACAAGTGCACCCAGTTCATCAGAACATATTCCATTAAAATATTTGTGAAACAGGGTCGACAGCGATGATACTGGGGCTGGAGCTTAGTTTAATAAAGTGGGACCGATTAGACTGACAACTCTTTTTTGGACTTTATCTAAGAGCAAGAGACTAGTGGTAAATGCACAATACTCCATGCGATTATGTTTAATTATGAGGTGGTGTATGCGAAAAATGGACTAGTCTAATGTTGCTATACATTCTGTAAAATTGTGTAATCGTAAATCGTTATAGGTTTATTAAAGACAACTGTAAAGAGTGGAACTAGTATGATCTACGTTGTGATATAATGCTTCCTATCTTATGTTGAGTGATATACACGTTACCATAATCGCATGAAGCGATGTTCTTTGTGTAAACAAATTGAGTTTAGGTATTTGCACACTGTCAAAACATTTTTAATTCACCTCAGCATAGCAGCAACCCTATTCCGCAAGGGTTAGACGATTTGGGTGAGTGTCGTTAGCACGATCGGGTTTCGATCCTGGCTTGAGGTAGTTGCTTTGTCTAGGCGCTCTGACGAGTTATATATATATATATATATATATATATATATATATATATATATATATATATATATATATATATATATATATGTGTGTAAACGATTTATGATTGTGAATTAAAAATCAGGTTCAGACGAAAAAAAAACAAACAAAATCAACTTGAGTATACGATTGTTTCAGAAACTGACAATAATTTGACAAAAAAAATAGGATGAGGAACAAGTTAAATACACCAAAATAGAATTAGCATTTTAGGCCTGAGTAAGGCTGATATTCCTTATTTAGCTTCATTATAAAATTTGTTTTAAGTTCAGACAACCTATCTTTTTTCCTGCTCTTATATCCTGTCTCAGAATTGTTGGAATATATATATATACATACATATATATATATATATATATATATATATATATATATATATGGTAATTTATAAAATATATATCGCGATTAAGCTACACTGAACATTCGGCGTTCCATCCACTGTAGGATTTGTCAGGCTTATGCGCGAATTATGTGGTTGTTTCTCGTTTTTATATATGTTGAGGATTTTAGTTAGCCAATAAAAACGAGAAACAACCACAGATTTCGCTCATAAGCCTGACGAATCCTACAGTGGATGAAACGCCGAATATTCAATGTAGCTTAATCGCCATATATATTTTATAAATTACTAACTAGCTCTACCTACGTATTGAGCACTTTTGAAGTAAATACTTAAAGTTTACGCATAAATCTATACTTTCGTATATTAATTTTATGTGAGTAAATGAAGTAGTTATGTATATTTTAGTAGCACCCCATTTTTAGACACGTTTTATTGAACACGAACTAGTTATTCTTATTTCTGATCTTGTTGGATATCTTTTCTATTTGCCAAACAGTCTTTTTAATTTGGACAGGCGTATTATATAGATTAGCGCCCAGGAGTTTTTGGTCGGCCATATCTTTCTCAAACGCTTTTATACCGCCATCTGATTATCGCCAGGTGCAATTGCTGTTTTCTTTTCTATTTCTGTTTCATTGTGGCTTTCTGTATTTTTTTTTGATTGGCTATAAATGTAAGTGAAGGGGGCTGGGTTATATATATATATATATATATATATATATATATATATATATATATATAATACGTATTTATCTTTGAGAAGTTGTTTCGTGGTACATCTAAAAACAAGAATACATTTCTAAATGTTTATTTATACTAGATTTTCTGAGATTTTTTTTCATGACCGATGATATATTTAGTAAAATTCAGTTGCAAATGACTCTAATCGTAGTATCAAAATGTATTTATTTAGTGTGAAAATTACTTTGTATAATATTACGATTTCTATAGGTTACGGCTGAGGGAATGAATGCCCATAATGCAGATGGATTAAAATTAAACGTTCTATTTTAAATTCCACGCCAATTCCAGGATTTGGCAGATAGATTTACAAATTCGATAAAATACAATTTGAGGGGGTCGGATTTTCTCTTGGCCGAAACATTGTGGGAATATGAAAAAAGTAATTTCAAAAATTCAAACTCTATCATTTATAATTGTTTTTTATTGGTTTTTATATTTCTTATGGTAAACATTATCAAACCGAATGTTCTTTGATTCGAAGTTTGAAAATAAACTTAAGCTTAATCGATATCACCTCAAGACCGATTCTATTTTGATGGACACAGCAATCGACCACACAAAAAGCGTAGTCAGTCGAACGAAATTTCCGACTCTGAAATATCAAGAATGAGAAATCGCACAACAATTCTGGAGAGAATGCCGGAAATAAAGTGCTATTAAATGAAAGTTCTTGACAAAATATAGAATAAATTAAAAAGAAATAGAGAAAAACTATAATTAGAAACACTGTATTCAGTTAGAGAGATTTGAATTACGTTTGAGTCAAAAAATATTTATGGAAAAGATTGAGACTGTTGCTGGCTCAATGCGAACTAAAAAAAACAAACAAACTTGGCTTTCATCAAAGACAAAACACTACAAACGATCATTTTACTTCCGTTTCTCTTTTTTAATTTATATCTATGGCGTTCTTTACAAATGCAGGTGTTTTCTGTGTAGATATCTAAGATTGTGAACGATAAAAGTAATCACGTCTATGCACATACGTTCAGTTGTTTGCTAAAATTTCACACAGACACACGCACCCTTATATATACATACATATATATATATATATATATATATATATATATATATATATATATATTGGGTGATTGAAAAGTAATTTCTTATCTAAAAATACATACACTTTGTTTTGCAAGATTTTCTTGTGAAATCAATCGATGCGATCCCTGGCCAACTTGGGAAAATAGGCAGGAATGGCATCCTCATATTGACTTTTTAATAGAAATTCACGAATCATACTTGCATCTCAAATTCATTAATTGTATAGATTGTACTTTAAGAATACATAGTATTACCTTGCCTCACCTTGCTTACACACGCACATGTACACACACACACACACACACACACACACACACACATATATATATATATATATATATATATATGTCATAGTCTTTTTCATCTCCTCTATTGTCTCATAACGACAACATCTGCATGATAAGAGTAGGTCCAGATTCCATTGCAGGTAATAAGAATTTCTGGAACAGCAAGATCTGAATTGCTCAGCAGGACTATATACCTTATGTTATGAAAACATATTTATTTCTGGTCTTTTCCGGGCAACACTGGGACAAGCTCTGCGCAGATATATTTCTTCTTTAGTTGCTTAGTTTACGCTTTCCACACTGGCGTAACACTGCAATGATTGGCTCCATCGACGCACTGCAGTCCTTATCTATGGGATTTTTAATGCACAATCAAGTCTAGTGCTCTGACTTTTTTATCGCTTTACATCTCTCATCATCCCTGCCTTCATTGACCCTCTTATGCCACTCGAAATATGATGCTTTATTCATGCAAGATAGGCCACAACAATCTAAAGTATTTTATACGTTTCTGTGGCATTTATTCCAAGTATTGACGAGAATTTTAATGCATAGTATTCTTCTGAGATGTCATCGACTCAAGATTGTATATTAAAAATTCAATGGTGACAGTTACGCTTTGGTAGATGTAGCTGTTCCTTTGAATCTGAAATCCAAAAATGGGTCAGTCATCTGATATGATGCATATTAATAACATACTGAATTTTCAAGGATCCACAAACATTTTTAATGCGTGTACAAAAAAATGTCTTGAAACTTATTTAAGGCAACTTACTCCTCAAAGAGATAGATGGAAAAGCGTGAAAGGCTGGATCATATAAAACTTCAAACGAGGACAACACTGTAAGCTATGGACTAGATGCTGATGGCTTTATGGTCGAGTGAAAACCCTGCTTGAGAGTTGGTTTATGATAACTAAAAATAAAAAAAACATTTGACTCCTTTATATTAACGTTAAATGTAGAGTACATGAAGACGAAGTGTTCTATCTACTTGTCTTCTTTGACTAAATGTGAATTTTAGTTATTTAGTATAAAATTTACGACATGATGCAGCGTGTTGTTTGGGTTAGCTGGTTTCTCATCTCGTTAAAACCGAAATATTTAAGAACTATTCCATCATGTTGAGTAAAATTACAATCTAATACAGACCTACATCAAAACCGTTGCCGAAATCGCTGGGGAAATAGCTGGATCATTCTACGCTCTAGAAAGTGCTCTCGGCGACATCCCCTAACTAAATAGAATCCAAAATAGAGTACACTTGCCACATCTAGGGTGGGCTCCTACAGGTACTAGGCAAACGTGTCGTCATAGATCAGAGATTGACGCCAAAGAAAAAAAATGTAACTCCTAAAGCAAACGTTTTGGTTTCGATTCCCGGTGGTGGCGTAGGTGTCATTTTTTGACTTTATAAATCGGTGTATATATTGAGTCCAATATAATATAATAATACATTCGAAATATGCATTAATCAAAATATGATATTTAATAGTATTTTAAGACCAAGTAAGACCGAGCGGCCTCGTGGTAATATATATATATATATATATATATATATATATATATATATATATATATATATATATATATATATAACGGTAATATTTATTTATCTATGGTGAGAGGTTGTAACAAGTCTCTTTACAAAGTACCAACTCGTCTGAGAAATCCAGCGAGCGAGGACCTTTTCGCCTCCCTACTTCCTTCTCCCTTGCGCACTAAATTCCTTCACGTATTTGCTCGGCAACATTGTAGATCTGTGCATTGTCTATCAGGTTAAAATGCACCGTAACATGTTCACATAAAGAAGTTGGTTTTATAACTCTGTCGAATCTCCAAGCCAAAAAACTATTCCTTTCTAAACTAGAATTCGATTCGCTTTCTCTATCGTTGTTATCATGTTAATTTGCCTGGAAATCTTCGCGCTCTTACCTTTCAAGTATCTGCAAATACGTACGATGACTGGCGCGCACCTGTAGGCTTATTTCCTCCCGAATATTGCATTAAATATTTAGTAATTGCTTTTCCAAGAGTCGAAGTTATTGACGTCATAGCTTTAGCAGACGGGTGATTTGCATTCTAAGGTCGATATCGGCGAGGTTGAAGTACATTATTTAATGATTTTTTTCTTTCTTACTATATGTTCTTTAAGATGGGTGCGCTCAGGCGCTGTATACGGGTGAATGCTTATTTGTCCTTCTCATCCAAATTTATCATACATATTAACCACCTAAATTCACTGGCTATTGATCTATTCATTTCTTTCTAACAACGTTTTAGCCGACGTAACTTCTATACACATCAAAGACCTATCATGTCGGAATCCGTAATAATTTATTCATATTATTTGTACTCATAGGACCACTGTTCTCATCTTGGGTGCCATTTTAACAATCTTTCGGTCGATGTAACTTCCGGACTTCTTCAGGTATATATTGAAACTCTGGAATGTTTCCGTCGGACTCAGGAACTTGGACGGAATTTCGAACGGAATATTTTATTTACTTCATGGGGATAGCATGCTCTCTTTCTCTCAGCCATTGCTGGGTGGACGTCTTAAGTAGTTCGCAATTTTATTTTTCGGTCGCCACACTGAAATTTGAAACTTCAACCATAAAGGGGCTATCAATTTTACAATTAATTATTCTACCGACTGCGCCATGGACCATTCCGCAAATTTATATATTAATATTTTGTAGACTGTTATCCTAATGTTCATAGTTGGTATGTGTGTATGTATATATATATATATATATATATATATATTATCCAATTATTTATATGCGTTTATATTATGAAAATTTGGAAGAACTCCAACTGCAATAATTTATTTTTATAATGATCACACGTGTCACAATTTGAAGTTTCGTAAAATCGATTTTAAAAGTCTTTCTCGTTTCGGACTCACATAAAATTAATTTGACTTGTCTCTGAAGTAGCGATGCCAATAATCGTCATTTAGATAAATTATTACTTTTGAATATGTTCCAAATTACTATTACATCTACAGATTGTAAACTATCATATATATGAATTTGAGTAATGATCGTCCGTGCCGGTTTTGTATTGTCAAGCTGCAGAACACCCAGCACATTAATAATGTGCATCTTCAATAAAATTTTAATAAATAGTCATATATTTATGATGGATTATATCGAAATCTTCTAAGTAATAAGAGATTATTCCTATCAAGAAAGCACAGCCGTCTGTGAAACAGATAACGTATCGTTTAATAAAATATATTTTAGCTTTAACTATTTATAATTGAAGTTAGTTAATTTCTCTTATATCAGCAATTTTGCAGTCTTTCTTTCACGCTCATGTATATATATATATATATATATATATATATATATATATATATATATATATATATATATAATGTAGGTATTTATCGATATCCCCCTTCCTCGCAAGGTCAGGTTTAATGCCTCGGAATTTTTTCACTTTCGCATCTCGCTGTCTCATATTTAATAAAATGCTATGCACTTTGTTGTCGATACCGTACAAAGTAAACAAGTAAATGTAAATTATATATATATATATATATATATATATATATATATATATATATATAATGTGTGTATTTATTTATTTCATTAAATAAAATAGACGTTGTTTTCTATTAATTCTAATCTCGATCCTTTCCCACATCCGAATAAGTCTTAACATCTGGCTGGAACTGACTGATGTAATCACCATATTTATCATAAGTTTGAGTAAATGAAACAATTAACCAGTGAAGGGGAAATAATTTGATAAATTATTCAAAATCAGTAAGATTAAGTCATCACTGACGATTAATCCTGAACGATTGGAAAGTAATCAGAAACGTTAGAAATGAATATAAATGTTTCCCACATCAACCAGCCCCCGCCAGAAGTGAAGATTGTTACACGGAAATTGGAAAGGATCGGAAATAGAATTAATAGACAAAGAGCGGCTATTTTAAAGAAAGTATTCCATAATATATTAATACTAGCAGAAGTAACCGTCGTTGACTGGGTTAAAAAACAACCTACAGAAAATGGACTGTGATTGATTAAAGGATGATAGGTTATTAAAAGGAGGGGGTTGTAAAGAGATAGGTTTTGATACTCAAAAATTTTACCCTAAGCAAACTGTGATGAAAGTAAAGATAATTTTCGCGAAAATATATATTTTTGTATCACCTTTGTTTCCATTCGTAGCCAAGAGTGACCAACAAAATGACGTTTCCTTACAAAGAGAAACTGTTACATATATAGTCAGTCATACATACATATATAAATATACAAGAAATATATGTAACCATTGTCAATAAAAGTTACTTTTATGGTAGAAAAGTTCATTCGTTTTTATTTTTAAGTTGTTTGTCTGTTTTTTTCATTCACGAACCGATTTTTAAAAAATCAAAATGGTAGCGACTTTGAAATGCAGAGTCCCGTTTTCAATTTACAAAGAGGGGCACCTGAGCATTCTGTGTTAACAATTTCAGAGAGTTCAGTAAACTAAGGAATATTTATAAACATATATTAATATTTTCCGTTATTTTGTGCTTGAGGAATATTCGATTTTGGCATGTGTAGTTTATATGAAAATTCATTTAAGTAGTTATCGCCTCAAATTTTAATTTAATTTCGGTTCGCTGAAATTATTTCAAGTAAAGAGCATTAAAAACTATTTAAAACACCATGAACTGAACTTTTATTGACTATGGTAACATTTAATTTTTGTGTATTTAACTTTTTTGGGTAGTCGTTTGTTGGCTTTTCCACTAAACACTCTTACTAAATAATATCGACGAGATATCGAAATACAAACAGTTTCGAAAAATAATCAAGCTTTACTTACTTTAGTAAAATAATCCGAAACAGCTAAATGGGATATTAAAAAAGTAAACACCTAATTACTTTAGTTTGTAAAGCAACGAATCGATAAAAATATGAACAAGAAAATGGCGCTCTTTTCAAACAGAACAGCTTCGTTTCAGTTTTACACTATTGAACGGTATAGTATTGCGCCGGCAGATTCAAGATTGTACAATTGTAATGTAAAGAAGACGCAGAAAGGGCTGTAATCAATTTTTTTTTCATTTTTTTTTTATTTCCATACTTTGGGGGCAAGGCGCGAACCCAAACCCCACAATTTTTATGACCCACCGTTCTGCCAGACCTAACATACCAAATCCTGATCCTCGATACATCTCCTGTCATTATATGCAATCAGTTTTTTAAAAGAGTCAACCATATTGGAGCCTAATAGTGACCAGACACACACACATACGTTCAGCTTATATATATATATATATATATATATATATATATATATATATATATATATATATATTCTGAAACGTCTGACGAGGCTGTCTGATCGAGAACATAATCCAACATCCGAAACACATGCAACCTAACAGATAAAACGGTAATAAACATATAAAACGCACACACACACACACATATATGTATGTATGTATGTAATGGAAACAATATAAAGTTACCTGCAGCTCCTCTTCCAGTTTCCGGATTTCCACCATGTCAACTACATTTTAATTCCTTTGGAGGAATTGATTGTTGCTATTTCTTCTGATGAGTTAACGTCATATTAGATTCAATAATTGATACAATAATTAAGTGATTGATTTTGCACTACAAAACAGATACTGTCAAGAATTGTATAACTCAACTGATTTAAAGGAATAAACTATAAGATTGCCAAGATCATGAATCTTGGAATATAAATTTTTGTCATTCATTTTATATATATATATATATATATATATATATATATATATATATATATATATATATATATATATAAGTAATCACATTGGGCTTCTTATATAAGGATTTATAAATAAGAAGAAAAATATATTTCTACAATATATATATATATATATATATATATATATATATATATATATATATATGCAGATTTCGTGGTTATTTTTAAGAGATTATTTTCTGTCCATGCCTATTTAGTACCCAATAACTAGCACCAGGGGTAGTCTGAAAATATAAGTAGGTCTAATTATACAAACGTAATTAATGATGTATAAAATACTAATCAAATTATCCTCACCCTTGCTGTGGGACAACCATGATACGTTTTAATAAAATTTGTGTAGAAAAATTATGTACATGTTGTCCCAGATGTAGTCTAATGGTTTAGATTAACTCTCATTCGTGCGTGACATTCACAATTCAAAACATATTTCATCCGCATATTCCCCCTATCGTACCACTTTTGTACATTGTCTATAATTAATGTTAAAGCATATGACGCCTAATTCCGTAGTCTCTGAAGCCTGCCCATAAGGATACAATAGTTAGAATAACTATTTCATACTAATTTTGCAGATTTGTGCATTCAATTATATATATATATATATATATATATATATATATATATATATATATATATATATATATATATCATAAATTTGAAATTTATATTCGACAACGTGAAATAGTTACATTTAAAATCTAGAATTGTTATTATCTGCAAGACAAAGACTATAATTTTCCTAACTCTGTTTAAAAACAACTTTTAATAATGATTTTCTTTGTTTACATTATTAAGCTGGTTAAGTAGAATCCATTATTAATGTAAATATGTTCTCCTATGAGAAAATGAGAAGATAAAACAACTATAGTTTAAGGAGATATACTTTTGGAATTGTATTCTTTCTCTTGCGTTTGATAAAAAAATTCTAGATTTAAATTTAACTATTTCACACCATAGAATTAAAATTACTAATTTCTGATTTTTTTGCTCTGTCTGGTATATTAATCTATTTTTTTTTTATTTAGCAGTTGTCTTTGTAAAATATTACTACCAATAATGAATTTCGATACTAGAAGATTTATTGATTTACATTATTATATATATATATATATATATATATATATATATATATATATACATATATAATGCGTATGTGTGTGGGTGAATATATATATGTGTGTGTGTGTGGGTGAATATATATGTGTGTGGGGGTGAATACATATACGTGTGTGTGTATGTGTGTGGGGGGAAATATATATACGTGTGTGTGTCTGTGGGTGAATATATATATATGTGTGTGAGTGAATATATATATATGTGTGTGGGTGAATATATATATATATATATGTATGGGTGAATGTATATATATATATATATATATATGTGTGTGTGTGTGTGGGTGAATATATATATGTGTGTGCGTGAATATATGTGCATGTGTGTGAATGAATATATATGTGTATATTTATATATATATATATATATGTGTGTACATGTATGCATATATATATATATATATATATATGTGTGTGTGTTTCTAAACTGTTTTCATTAAATATCAAGACGTTTTCGTATTGGCACATTATTGATGGTATACACATGACACCTTAGTTCCTTTTCGATGTAAACTCATCAAACCTCTATAAACAACAATTTCTGGAAGAAATCATAGAAGTCCTCTAGTGTGAGCGCATCAATTGCTCTCGTCTTCATCTTCTCAATTGTCTTCCCCTTTTATGTTTTTTTGAGCTTGAGAAATAACCAAAAGTCACAGGGAGAAAGCTTTTGAATATAGGGGGTGGATTAAGAACTGTTTGAATCGATAGTTCTCAGGTAGTCTCTGACAAATATAGGGGTTCCCTTTTGCAAAAACTTTGAAGAAATCTTCCGCGGATTCAGTTCCTCGCAAATAATTGTTTGTACATTTTTTTTTTACATTGGCATCAAACTATTCTCTTATTGTCTTTTAAGACAGACGACGGTTCTCACCATTAAAGTTTTGATTTGAACAATACACACTGGTGTTCTGACTTCCGTACTCTCATCCTGCCCTGTAGACTTCCTACGTTTTTTTTCATTTTTCATACAACTCAAACATCTGGTCTCGATGAATATAATAGTCCAAATCAGTTTAACGCATTCCATACATTTCTCTGATATTTTTATAAGTTTTCAACAGGATTCTAGTGCATATTTTTCTGCGAGTTTCATCACGTCGGAATTGTTTTTTAGAATATACCAGTTGTGACAATCAGTGGTGGAGTGTATTCCAATTCTTACTGTAGCTTTGTTGCAATATTTTTGAATTATGATGATGTATGATCTCTCACAGCCGTGAGATTCTATCTATAAACGATGCTGCGAGGAACTGACGAATCAAATTAATTCACATTCTGCTACCAACCAATCAGAAACCAGAATTGCTCCAGAAAAATGAAACCTTTTCTTTAACAACCTTGCATATGTTTTCTTCGTGTCACCACGGGGAGAATCTTATTCTCTGTGGATTCGAACTCAAGAAATCTTTACTGAGAACCAGTAACCTCGAGTATTTGTACAGAACAACTAACCATCAGAAACTGTTCTGAAACTAAACATGACTTACAACTCAAGAAGTTGTTAATTTTGAACTGAAATTATAATATTTCGTCAGTCATCTACTAAGCTGAGTAACGATGATATACTAGGTTTCTCCTCCGCCAATTTGTAATAGCTTTACAAAATTTGTCATTACCTAGGTAAGACATATGTATGAAAATATACGTATATGTCTATATAATATGAATTGTATTCTCTTTTCCCAGTCATTAACTTAAAAGCGGATGAACAATAAACGTTTATATATTGATATAAAAATAAAACTTGAGAAAAGCAACGTATCTCCCTGTTGACTTCTATATTGCATGAATGCTTCCAAGCAAATTATAAAAATGTTCTGTTTTCTCGTTTCAACATTAGTAACGGACATTTTATAATTTGATAAACAATATTGAAGGCGTAGACTTATTTTATTAATATTACTTTGCAACTCTCCCGACGGGCGTAAACATGTGTACGTTATGCTATTCTAATGTAAAGCGCATAATCTATATATATGGAAAAAAAAAAGAATATTTCCCCTACAGGATTTAATTAATAATATATACGATGCAGTATTTTAGGCCACATTTACCAATCAGGATGGAATAGATGTGCCATATATTATAACGGTATATACGCTTAACTCAGATATATAAAAAACACTAACTTAAATATTATACATTAAATATGAAAACTTTCCTTTGAAACCCATGCAAGAAATAAAGATTGCACACAGCCTTGACAAGTTTAATTGCGAAAGACCTTAGGCGGATTAGTTGCAATAATTTCTCGTCCGAAGTGTAAGCTGTATAAAGTGTGAAGCTTAATGTATAATATATATATATATGTATAATATATGTATATATATATATGTACATATATATATACATATATATATACATGTAAATATATATACATATATATATGTATATATATATATATGTATGCATACATATATATATGTACATACATATATATATATACATGTAAATATATATATATATACATGTAAATATATGTACATATATATACATATATATATACATATATATACATACATATGTATATGTATACATATTTATATATATGTATACATATTTATATATATGTATACATATATATATATATATATATATGTATACATATTTATATATATATATATATGTATACATATTTATATATATATATATGTATACATATTTATATATATATATGTATACATATATATACATATGTATACATATATACATATACATATGTATACATATTTATATATATATATATATTTATACATATTTATATATATATATATGTATACATATATATACATATGTATACATATATACATATACATATGTATACATATTTATATATATATATATTTATACATATGTATACATATATATATACATATATACATATACATATATATACATATATACATATATATACACATATGCACATATATGTATACACATATGTATACATATATGTATACATATATATACATATGTATACATATATATACATATGTATACATATATATACACATATACACATATATATACACATATATGTATACATATATATACACATATATATGCATATATATACATATATATATGCATATATATACATATCTATATATCATATATATTATATTATATAGATATTATATATATTATATATTATATAGATATTATATATATTACATATTATATTATATATATGTATATATATATATATATATATATATATATATATATATATATATATATACTGCTGATCAAAAATTTAAATCACTTAAAAATATTTTTTTTTTTTAAACTTTTTTTAAGGATAGCTTTAAGTAAGAAAACTAACCGAAGTTGTAGCGCTCTCGATTTCTAGGATTTTATAAGAAAGCTTTGTCACAGAAATAGAATAGAAGCTATGGTAAATCGCAGTAAAACCATTTTTAAACTTTCTAAAGAACACTTAAAAATATGGAAAAGCAAAATCCTTGGGCCGCCCTCCTCAACAAAAAAAAAAAAAACTTAAAAAATTCTCCTACATTGAGTAGGAGAATCAGACGGGTTGTAAGGTATTACAGAGGGCTTGTTCTAGTAAAATTATAAAGGTTACATATGCTGATTGCAGTTCAATACGATACTTACAACAAAAATGCATGGTTAACAAAAAGCAAAAACAAATCTCTCGATTGCTTCCACGTCACAAAGTTTACGGCTTAAGATTTGGTCGTGAATATCAAAGCTTGAAATTGTATAGTTGCGCAAGCCTAAAGCATACGCATTACATAAGACTAGGCATTTTAAGTTCAAATATCTCAATAAAATACTTAGCAACTATTTTTCTTGCAAAAAACAAAAAACAGATTTTTTCATGGGTCTGAATATCGTATATATCAATTTTTATATATATATATACTAAATGTTAAAAACAAGATGGTAGAGACTGTTCCGCAGACATCCAAGATAGTTTTTTTTATAATATATAAGCTCAAGTGTAAGAAGATTCGCCTGTCGTTTGGTGCGATCGGCTATCGATCCTGGTTTGAGGTTGTTGCTTGTTTAGCAACAGTGATGAGCTGTGAAGCAGAAAAATAGTACTGTATGTTGATAATACACACACACACACACACACACACACACACACACACACACACACACATATATATATATATGTGTGTGGGTGTGTGTGTATGTATTTGTTATTAAACAAACACCAGTTGAATTATTTACAAAAGGGCACGCTAGAAAATTTACAAGTGGTTTTCTTTACTGCCGTCGAGACTTGCTTTTTTACTTAAACAGGTTGGGTTGTTTATTAAGTGACACACATTTGGAGGCTAAACACCGAAGTGGGAATAAACTTTCAGCTGACTACAATATGGTTGTGTTCAAGTCTAAAGTAAATAAGTTCTTGATGAGCCGTTCCATATAAGTTATTAAATTTACCAAATTTTCATTACTAATGATTACTATATTGAACAATTTCTACTGTACGCTCTTTAACCCTTATCCTTGAGTGGCCTCTGGGCCTTGATAATGTGGTGATGCCTTTGTAAAAAAAAAAAAAAAACATATCTCCAAGCTATTGCCAACTATTTGGTAGGAGAAACATGGCAGACAAAATTACATTTCAAAAGCAAGCGTAACAGACTGCCTAAAAACCAAATAAACAAATTCCAATATAATTTACTCTTTCCTTCAGCAAGTTCGACAAAGGATTTATACAAAGAGTTCACTACTGATACAAAAATGTCATGTTAGCTCCGTTAGCATTTCACGGTTAGGAGATTACGATAATTAGCTAAATAGAGGAACTATACCCGTCGAGTTAAATATGATCGTACCGATAGGGAATATTATTTTGGACGAAGCAACAATAGAAGGTAACCGTCCGGCTGCGAGTTGAGTGGTTGAACTATTATGTTGATTAAAAATTACGATTTCGATCTGAAGTGGTACTAAGAGGGGGTCAGATTTAAACACCCTCTATTTTACAAAAAAAAAAAAGGTTAAGCATGCATTCCCCTCTGTGAGTTTACTGTGAACGAAGCATAAAAGGTGATTAAGTCATTCACTTGTCCCTCCGCCATTTGTCCGTAAATGTCCCCATGTGACGTCAAATTCTTGGTGAAAATGAAGAAACGGTGCAGTTTATGCGTTAGCGTATGTAATTTTGAGTTCTTCACCATGCAATTAAAAGAAACGACGGGTTTGTATTACTGTACACATAGATTCGAAAAAGTTATCAACAAACAAATATATAACAAATGTTATCAAAGCCAAGATAGATTACTTTTCTACCAAACTGGAAATAATTTTCGTGTTTTTATTCAATTTAACATGTTTATTGAGCTCGAAAAGCATACAGTGTTTATCGATGTATTGGAAAATTTAAAATGGCGACCGACTCTCTCTTTAACACGGTAAGTTCGGAAAAAGGTGTAATGAATAATAAACTAGACAAAATACTGTTAGAAATTTGCTCAATATATATTACTGTGACATAACTTGTCATATATTCGGTGGTTTTTTAATAGCATTTTCTCTAGTTTATTATTTATAACACCTTTTCCCGAACTTTCCGTGTTAAAGAGAGAGTCGGCCGCCATTTTGAATTTTCCAATACATCGGTAAACACTGTATGCTTTTTGAGCTGAATAAACATGTTAAATTGAATGAAAACACGAAAATTATATCCAGTTTGGTAGAAAAGTAATTTATCTTGCCTTTGATAACATTTATTTGTTATATATTTGTTTTTTGACAACTTTTTCGAATCTATGTGTACAGTAATACAAACCCGAAACGATTTAGCCCATATTTTGACCCCTAAATCAGCCCCCCCCCAATGCCCCAAAGTTGTAAAATATTTCAGGTTGAGTTAAGCACCATGAAAAACTGCTATATAGAAATACACAAATTTTCGGGGCAAATATAGTAAAATAGTCCCAAAAATTTAATGTTTTCATCAACCCTAAACGTGCCCTTAATGCACACACAATACCTATCGGTAAGTATAGACAACTAAATTTATATATAAATCAGTTAGTTACAACTGTTTAGAAAGTTTTATAAAATCCAAAACATCGTTTTTTTTTTTTTTTAATAGGCACAAAAGTGTCAATTTTAGCCATTTTAACCTGAAACGTACCCTTAGATAGGCAACCGGAGTTTTCCCAGGACATCAGTTCTGTTATTTTTTACTGATATCATGTTTAATGTTTGTGCAAAATTTCCAAAAAATCCAAAGCGTTGTTATTGAGAAAAGTGCGGACAGACGAACGGACAAGGGTGAATTTACAGGCCCACCCTCCTTTTCTACGAGGAGAAACGTATATAAAATAAGTAATAATAATATTATGAAAATACTAAAATAAATATTACAGTAATAACAACAATAATTATAAAAATGAAGGAATTAAAATGTACTGACATGTAATTACAATAATACGAATAAGGAAGGGAAGATAAACAAGGAGTGCTACTACTACCACTACTATTATTATTATTATTATTATTATTATTATTATTATTATTATTATTATGATTAATAAGCATTGTTTTTAATCACACAAAAATACAACAAACGCAAACGTAAATCCGTTTATTGATTGGTAAGTTCGATAAATTATCTCTAATTCGGAGAGAAGGTATAGATTTACATACATTTGATGAATAGAAAATGGTATCGGGTTCACGATAAGTTTAAAGAGAAAAAAAAAACTAGTAAAATTTAAAAAAAAAACGATGCGAGGTATAATATGGAAAGTTTATTAAATGACGAAGATAAAACTTGTGAAACTTTCAGAAAATCTTTAAGAAATGGAACCATTTGAGAAAATGTTATAAACCGACCCCACCCACACCTATATCACAAAACATAATTATTTAGATAGCTTCAAACATTGGTTTGTCAGCGTTTAAAAGTTGGAGAACGCAGTGAAATGCAGAGAGTAAACAGGTAAACACAAATTAAAGAAAAAATAAAAAGACGACGAACACATACAAGCAGGCAGATACATAAAAGACAAGGCCATCAAGCCCGAAAGTACTGCACTCATTATCGATGTCACAGTTCCAAACGATTTTGGCCTTAATAGAGCAGAACGGGAAAAGATAAAAAAAAAATATCAGGACCTAAAAAATGATATAAAAACAACATGGTCTCTGAAAGCATAAACATCATACCAGTTGTGACAGGAGCAGCTGGCCTAATAAAAATAACCTTCAAAAATACTTAGAAGCAATCCCTGGAAAAGCAAACTGTACGGAAATACAGATAGCAACCATAAAGAGAACAGTGGCTATTCTTAAAAGATCGCCTTGATCTATTAACACTAACAAAAGTAAAATTAAAAAAAAATGGAATGAGTTTTGCAGTTAAGCCTATGAATACTATAACGCACATTAAAAACTTGCGGTAGAGCAATTAGATTGAATAGTTTAAATCGAAGATTTCCTTTTCTTTTTCGTATCCGGTTTTAAACTTTAAACATACCTTCACGCGCTCTTTTCATATCTTTCTATCCTCCCCCCTCTCTCTCTCTATCTCTCTCTCTCTATCTCTCTCTCTCTATCTCTCTCTCTCACATATATATATATATATATATATATATATATATATATATATATATATATATATATAATGTGCGTGTGCGTTTGAATATGCTGCCGACTTTTATATGCGTGGGTGTACGTATGTGTGTGCATTTATATACACAACGTAATATGTGCGCATATTTTAATATAAAATGTAAGTATATTGTATACTGTATATATGCATGTATATGTGCGTATATATATTCAGTATATGAATGTATATATGTATATATATATATATATAATTTATATTTACTGTGTGTATAGGGTGCATATCTAATTTATATATGTACGTGTTTTGCATACATATATGTATATATCTAAATGTGCATAAGTGTATGTATATATACACATTTTTATGTGTATATTTTATATGTATGTATATTTAAGGCCGGCGTTGCCCGGGTGTTTGGAGGGGTATGTGTGTATGTTGTGCAAAAAAAGCGGTCAATTTCTTCTTTAATTTGACCCCTATTATGAGCCCTTAATATTTATTGTCGTTCCTAGGTTCAAAGCAAATTATTAACTTAGATCCATGTTCAAGCAACCTATATCTGAAATTTCAAATGCTTAGACCCAAAATTGGCGGAGGAGTTTGGAAGAGTTCTCAAAGATAAAATCGTTGAACTTTGACCCCTTAACAGAGAAATGTCTGGCCGAAAATGGATTACAAAATTTTTCCAAATCTCAGTACCTGTGTATGGAATTTCGAGTCTGTACTCTGAAAATGGACAGTTATTGCGTAGGAAAATGTACACACACACCCACGTACACTTTTATATATATAATAGATATATTACCCAAACAACCGTAGAATAACCTCAATTTGCCTTGCTGTTTTAGTATATTCTGAAAACTTTTACGATATTTTAAAATTGTGTTCGACTTAAAGCTGCCTCTTCGCTTGTTTTTGACACAGAAAACCTGTCAAAAATTCGATGATCTATTTTTCGTTTGTATAATTCATCCGTGTCTGTTCGTGCTTTCACGTTCTGAATGTGACAGCTGGTTAAACAATAATAATCTGGGTCTGCTGCACTTCCCGGAATGTTTGCCTTTGTGGGATGCCAAAAAAAAAAAAAAAATACTGCGATAACAACTACATCAAACAGTTAAGGAGGCAGGCAAAGAATATTTCTATAAAAAAGAAGTACATAAATAATTAAAAAAAATAACGAAAAATGTCTATCAAGCCGAACGTGAAAGGAACAAAAACATGTAACAAAAATATTCGAAAATACATGGATTCTTGAATAAACATCTCCCTGATTCTTTTCTGTTAGTTTTAAGAGTACTATGTGTTTCGTTATAGGAAAGTAGGGGAAAAGTTTATTATTGCTCCAAAATGTTATCTTATCCTATTTTTAATGTTTTTTTAACAGTTTTGATTTTTTAAGATAGGGCTAATGTTTTGTATTATTTTTATCGAGCTATTGTTCTCATCTTGTGTGTTATTTGTGCAACGTTTCGGTCGGTGTAGCTTTGGACCATCGTCATCCATTTTGGAAAAGAAGGGAGAAAAGTTACAGACGCTGAAGATGAAAGTTATTTTGTTTTTTTCTAAAAAAAAAAATTGGTTGACAAGGGGAGGTAACTTAAATAATATTTTACGTTATAATCTCCCCTTTTCCGTTAACATTTTGAGGACGGGTTGTACGATTTGTGTTTTTCTCTCTAATTAGAATTCCCATATTCTGCTGATATCTAAGCTTGGCCTGCTTAGTAAGTTTATTAGCATATGTGCCGCTACGTTAAGTCGTCTAACTTTCCATCTTGCATCCTCGTTCCATAAAAATGAAGTCGGTTTTCTTTCCACATGTTATCAGATAATCGACAGTCTCCCCAGTCTCACTGTATTACGGTGTTCTTCTAGCCTTATTTTTAGGGGGCGACAGTACTTATGTCTGTATAGTTTTGCGCATTTGCATAAGATCTAATACACACCAGACATTCGATCGAGAGCTTGTTTTTTTTAATAGTTTAAATTTCTATATATTAACAGTAGTAGTAGCAGCAGTAGTAGTATAGTGTTGATTAGGACTATGTTTAGCTACTTTGAAACATTGTCTTCAGATAGGTGGGCTCTCGCCTAACTTCCTTCTATTCAGATGACTAGAAAGTGTAGGATCAGGTAGTCTCTCTTGGCCTGTTTCCTTGCAGGCTGGACAAGTTGGAGAGGCTATTAGCCTGTACATTTGTTTGTTTACTGCACTCCTCCGATCTGGGCCTTGTTCTAGACATTAGAATAAACAAAGCATAGCAAGTAAAATCTACTTTTTTTAAGTGGTCAAGCAGGCGCGAGTGGACAAACTGGTTTTACGCATACATTATAGAACTTTGACCACATCCCACACTAATATGCGCTGCTACACTGCCATACTCGTATTAATAATGTCCAAGTCATAGAAGATATTTGCGCACACATACAGAGTGGGTCGGTAAATTTCTAAAAGAAAAGCAGTATAGCTTTATCTTTACATTTTTTTCTGAAAAATTAATCCGGGTTACTTGATTGTATAGTACAGCTATTATTTATTAAATGTAGCCACCACCGCCTCGATACGGGTCCAGAACTGATAGCATGCTTTTTTTCTACAAGCGCCGGCGGGAGTTCAGCGAATACCTGGAGGATGGCGGAGATTAGGTTGGCGTTGGTGTTGTGGGAGGTTATGTTGTTATGTTCCTGAAGTATTACCAAACAAAGTAGTCCTACCGGTTCAGGTAAGAGGGGAAGGGGGTCTAGAAGAGAACGTTACAAAATCATAGCACTTAATCTGTAGATAACCCTTGGTTTCTTTAGACTCTGTGTCAGTGCCGAGTTCTGCTATCACAGCCAAGGGCTGCTAGGGTCACCTGATTGCACCAGGGATCATCAGGGGTTGTCGGTACATTATAGTGTTGACATTTAATTGACTGCAAAAATGTGAAGTCGCATGATGTGGCTTCCACAACACCAGAGCGAATAACCCTGGCCGAAACTTTATTTCTTTACCTTTGGTACCTCCCCGTTATTCCTGGCAATTCAGCCATGTAGTTTTAGGGTGCTAGCAATGGTCTTTTTTTTATAACTGGGATCGGTAGAGAACGTGCTTTGTACAGCGGTTTTTTCCCGGTCTTGCACCTTGAAAAATGTGTCACTTTCTGACAGGATTTCTGCTACCTGTTTCCAAAATTGTACTGATATGCAGAAGTTCAAATGTAACGTAACGTAACAGTAGAGCAATTTCCCGTACTTTCCCGGTCCTGGATATGACCTAAATCTATATCCGATGGTCAGACCCCCGCGTGCGAGGCTTAGGGAGTGTGGGACCACCCTTTAATTGCCATATCTCCCAGGTCCACTCTGACCCGGAGTCGTAGTATCTGTTAGGGTCCCAACTATGGGTTAAATAAAATCCGACTTAAAAAAAACAAATATACCCCATTAAAATCGTTCTTCAAAATACCTAGATTCGGCATTAAATAACCTGAAAAAGGTTGATATGCCGTAAAACAAAACAAAAAAAAACAACCAACCATAAATTGTGATGATATGCAGAAGTTAAAATGTAACGTAACTAACATTTTAATCTTTCTTAGGCAAGGTCACAATTAATAGTCACGTACGTTAAATTGCAATATGCCTTGTTTAGCGTGAAGGTTCTTAATTACGCACCTCTCTCTCTATCTCTCTCTCTCTCTCTCTCTCTCTCTATATATATATATATATATATATATATATATATATATTTCATTTTTCGTCACAGTCAATTGTATAATTTTGTTCTATAAAAATGTCACTCCGTTAAAGATAAAGCGTTTTAAGTAGAAATTAAACTGCAGTAAATCTGCATTAGTTGCTGTATAACTCTTTAAGAAAAAATAATTTCGGCACTGATATATTTGAATCATTAAATAGACGCGTATTATCCCGCTTAGATATATTATGAGCACGCCAAAAAAACAAGCCGTTTCTGCTAAATTTATTGCGTTCAAGAATATTTTTTTTAATTAAAAAAGCACATAATCTAAACACCGATAAAAATTTATCGACGAACTTATAGCAGTTGTTTGACTTATTTTAGAGTTAATTATGTAAAAAAAATCAACAACCATTTTTAAATATATTATTTCAACGGAAGTTGTTCCAAAAATTGAAAAGAAAAATCTCTAAACTCCAAAAGTTTAATAATTACAGGGACTAAAATGGCACTATTAAGTTTTAAGCTGTATGTACCGCGAGCTAAAATACCAGGTTGAGAAACTAGCGCGGTCTATCCTTCCCTCGAGGGTATATTAAGCCTTGATAGGCACCTTGTCTAGTGACGACGTCACGATAAAAAATACCCTTAAAAGCCCTGGCGAAGCATTTGTAATTCAGCTAGCACAAGATTTGAATTACACTACAAAGTCGTGTCGGTATATCAATTTCGGCTACAGTCGCGCTCGATGATTTAAATCTAACTATCTCTTTTGATATTGCGCTATTTCTCTTACATTGCTTTGAACAAAAAATAGATTTTAATATAAACTATATTTAGGAAAACATACCTTTATAAGGCAAAAAGTGAAAAAAACAAAACCAAAACAAACAAAAAAAACAGTTAAATTTCCATAAGTATGTGTAGATTGGTACCTATGCATACATGTGTTTTTTACGTCATCCGCTGCGGTGTATAGGATTCTTGTCTTTTAAAAATGTCGTTACTGAGATAACGCCAGCTAAAGCTTAAACATAAGGTTTAGTGACAATCGAAAATGTGTATTGGCTTTAGACACAGACATGGCCAGTACCGGGGAATGTTTATTTTAATGATATATAATTATGCTTTACTATAATAATTAAATACCTACATACACTAGTGTTTCGTCCTTTCGGTAATCTTCAGTGCAGGGTGCCACTATTAACACTAGTCAAAGGATTCGAACCCGGAAGCACGAACCATCTGGCTCGATTAGCAGAGACCGTATATATTTGGCTACAATAAACCGCGTGAAATAACATAGAATTTAAACGTTTAAATTTTAAATGTTCTTTACGTCAGTCAGACAGACAGTGATCTAATCGTTATACGATGACTATGCATATATATATGTGTGTGTGTGTGTGTGTGTGTGTGTGTATGTGTATAATACGCATAGTTATATAGTTAAGATTATAGATGTATTTACGCAGTTATATATTAGTTTTTTGTTTACATTAAATTCAGAAAAAACTTTTTTTTCAGAACATATTTCTTGTTTGAATGAAAAATACGGTTTAGATTTTTTCCTTAACTAATGGATTTTCGATGTAGACTCAATACCTTAAAGGAAAACTCAGAATTAAATAGTAGATCTATTGCGAAATAACATTGCTATTAAGCACACGCAAACAAAATATATTTATAAATTAATTACATGTTTTTGTGGGGCATAGGTAAAGAAAATTGATGAAATGAAGTGGATAAATGAAAGAATATGAATTGATAGTATTCGGATGCCGTTGTAATAATTAATCAGATTTGGTAGAATAAATCCAAACTGTAGGAAGATTCCAATTCATTGTATTGTATTTTTGATCCTTAGTGCCAAATTTGGAGTATATAAAAATTGGGATGTATTCCTACTTATTTTTAGCTGGGATAGTCCCCGTATGAAGTGTACGCTTGACGCTATATATCTTCTGTATATTATAATTATATATTAAATGCTGGTGTTTTTTTTTCTGAATGAGACTTAACCATCAAACTATAACTTCCGTTTGCCATATCAAGAAAATTGAGGGTTTTTTTTCGCTGTGATTGTCTTATACTATATTTCCTCCTACAAATATTTTGTAAGACTCAATGCAACACGATTAATTAATCTGTTTTCCTGTTCTCATCAGGCTTATATATATATATATATATATATATATATATATATATATATATATATACGCATATATATATAAAGTAAAGTGATTTAAATTAAAAAATTTGTTAAAAATTTTTTTAATTTAAAAATCAAATTTTAATTAAATTAAAAATCAGTTTCATAAGAAGGAACAACAACAAAGTCAATTATCTGTACGATCGTTTCGGAAATCCGTGCTTTTTATTGTGGTATACATGAAGTTATGTAGAACAATTATATATAGTTTATTTGGTAAGCACGGTCTCCTGATCAGCAAATTTAGGAGGATGTTTATTGAATTTAAAAGACACCATAAATAAACCTAGCATTAAAAGTAAGGCAGATGAATCTGACAAAATTGAAATAAAAGGTTTCGATTTAAAATTTATAAGAAAATTAATATAGGTTATAGATAGAAATGAGTAGAAAAATATATATTTTTTGAATTTACATAATAAATTTGATTTAAAAATATATAGAGATAGTTACTTTTAGTTTTTCTTTTTTTGAAATCAGGAACTGTGTTTAAAGTAGTCATTTAGATGTTTGCTATAGCTTTTTATTTTATTGAATGATGAATTCTAAAAGGGTGACGCTCGTGCAGTAAATTGTTTCCGTTAGCGTATTTTGATTTAAAGACGCTACAGTTTATATATATAGAGATAATATTTATTTTGCAAGTTTTTAAGGGGAGATAATTGTCATGTATTATTGACTTTATTTATTATTTGATTTAAGGGTCTAAGGGAGGTAATTGATCTAACTTAATGTATTTAAAAAAAAAATTGTAATCTATTTTTACTAATGAGTGATTTTTAATGATTTAAGGTGGTTTATATTTATTAAATTTAAACCAACGTTTATGATTACATGTCAGAAGCTCGTGTCTTGAATTTACTAGTTTGGTTGTATTTTTTATATCTTCATATTTTAAAATTTTTAGGGGTTCTTTTGTACATAGTGCACAAAATTTATCTCCTGGTTTATATGATTTGCAAGTCTCAATTATTTGCCATTTTAAGTTGAAAGAAATATTGCTATTTTTTAGTTGCCAAATATAGTTGGATAGAGTAGTTTGGTTTGATAGAGAGTTATTTTTAAAAGAATGTTTGTGCGTTGAAATTCTATGTTTTATTGGGCCAGATGTGGAACCAATATATATTACCTCTTGATTATTGTGATTATTTTCCGTTAGGTCTA
Source organism: Euprymna scolopes (assembly GCF_053919585.1). Lineage (NCBI taxonomy): Eukaryota > Metazoa > Mollusca > Cephalopoda > Sepiida > Sepiolidae > Euprymna > Euprymna scolopes. Next base: position 104,889,591 of record NC_136501.1, on the reverse strand, counting down.
TTGTTGGATTATTATGTGGTGGGTTGATTAGTAATTGATCGGTAGATTTATTTAAGTTGGTGTTATTATTTAATCTGGTAGTTGAGTTATGGCTGTTAATAGGTTCTTGTAGATTTGGAGTTTTTGATACTGTGCAGCTATAGATAACATTTTTAATTTTACATGAGCCTTATATATATATATATATATATATATATATATATATATATATATATATAGTAGTTATATATATAGTCATATTAAATTAATTACATTTATATATATATATATATATATATATATATATATATATATATATAGTTTTATTCACAAGCCAACAGAAAATGGACTCTGATATATTAAAGTATGATAGGTTATGAAAAGGAATGGTTGTAAAGAGATAGCTTCGAATTTGGGGGTATCAAACCAAAGCAAAATATGATGACAGTAAAAATGAAATAGATCAACCCCATAATTTATTATACCATACCTGTTCAAACTGGAACACTTATTAAAATTTTCTGTGGATCTATATTAAAAAATCTTGATAAACTTTGTGACATATTTCCATTCTATGAAGGTCAGGCGCGAACGAGCATTCACTAATTTTATTATACAATATTTCTTCAAACTGAAAAATAATTATCAAATTATACTTACGTAGATAGATATGAATATTCTTTATTAAAGTTTGTGCCTATTTCCATCTATGGGGGCCAGGCACGAACGCAGACCCAATAATTTTATCATACCATCCCTATTTAAGTAAAAACATACTTATCGCAGTATACTTATGTACATCTGTATCAAAAGCACTTGTAAACATTTTTTTTTAATTATTCTTTTTAATACTTTGTTTACCAGGCGCGTACACAGACCCCGCAGTTTTAATGAACCACCTTTCTGTCAGATAAAACATACCCATTCCTGTGTCTAGATACATATTCTATCATTATATGTAATCAGTTTTATTTTAAATAGTCAACCCTATACGAGACTATTCGTGCCCAAACACACACAGAATCCGCTTTATATTATATATATATATATTAGTTATGTATATATATATATATATATATATATATATCAGTTATATACATAGATATATCTATACTTTTACTTATATATCAATCGTTATATATATAGATATTTTAGTTATATATATATATATATTTTGTTATATATACATATAAATTGTAGTTATATATATATATATATATATATATATATATTAGTTTATATTAATGTTTTTAGCAAATTCTTCGATATTTGTCGTATGAAAGGTCGAACTTTAAAACGATACTGATATTGGTAAAATCCGCCGCCTCTGTTAACAGTTTAAGGCAGACATGCATAGAGGCATACACACATTTATATATTTGTTACTACAATTTTTCGACCATATCTGATGAAAAACCTTGCCCTATCTCTGAATACCGTTTATGTCAAATATCAAATATTTATACCACAAATTGTCTGAGTAATTTGGAAAGGACAGCAGAGGTCAATTTTTTTAAAAAACTTCGACCCCTATTATTGCCTCTTAACATTTATTGTTTGGGGTCAAATCAAGGTAAGTTAGATCCATGATTAAGGAACCTATATCTAAAATTTCAAGTGCGTAGACCAAAAATTGTCGGAGTTTGGTAGAGTACTCAAAGGTCAAATCATTGAACTTTGACCTCTTAATCGCCAAATTGCTGGCCGAAAATCGATCACCTAGTTATATATATTTTATTTATGTTTTAGTAATATATATACGTATAGTTATATATGTTTAGTTATATATATATATATATATATATATATATATACGTATAGTTATATATGTTTTAGTTATATATATACGTATAGTTATATATGTTTTAGTTATATATATACGTATAGTTATATATGTTTTAGTTATATATATATACGTATAGTTATATATGTTTTAGTTATATATATATACGTATAGTTATATATGTTTTAGTTATATATATATACGTATAGTTATATATGTTTTAGTTATATATATATACGTATAGTTATATATGTTTTAGTTATATATATACGTATAGTTATATATGTTTTAGTTATATATATACGTATAGTTATATATGTTTTAGTTATATATATACGTATAGTTATATATGTTTTAGTTATATATATACGTATAGTTATATATGTTTTAGTTATATATATACGTATAGTTATATATGTTTTAGTTATATATATATATATACTTATATGTGTATTTTAGTTATATATATATGTACTTATATATGTATATTTTAGTTATATACATATATGTACTTATATATATATATATATTAGTTATATATTTACTCATACATAGATACGGTCCTGGATATAACCTTAAACTATATCCAGTAGTGAGACCCCAGCTTGCGGGCTTTGGGGAGTGTGGAGCTACCCTTTAATTACCATAGCTCCCGGGTTCACTCTGACCCGGAGTGGTAGTACCTGTTAGGTTTGCAACTACGGGTTAAATAGAAACCAACTTGAAAACAACAAATATATTCTATTAAAAATGTTTTCTTCAAAATCTTTGGATTCGGCATTAAATTACTTGAAAAGGGTTGATATGCCGTAAAACAACCAACCAACCATACATATATATTTGTTTATATATATATATATATATATATATATATATATATATATATATATATATATACATATATATAATCACAAACCCATCCGTTTTTTTTATATAGGCGGTATATCTGTTTAAAAGTCTGTGTCAAAATGCATTTCTGTGCCGGAAACGTTGCACTTAATGGCATTAAAATATTTTATGTATCGTGATAGAGCGAAGTGCTGAAAATGCACACATAAGTGCAGTCCTGTATTTCCTGTTAGATGCAGCCACTCTAAAGCGACCTTTCGTTTTTCCTCTCTTTCTCTGTGTATTTCTTTCTTGCTTTTCACACACACACACGCGCATATATATATATATATATATACACACACACACACGCATATATATATATATATATATATATATATATATATATATATATATATATATATATATATATATATATCACTAGCAGACTGCCCAGTCCTAAAATACACGTGCTTGTTCTATATTAATTGATACAAAAAATGAGATATGTGCATGGACAGGTTTTTTTTTTCATAATCATTTTTATTGCATTTTCACGCCAAACAAGTCACACTCCGTAATTGATGTAGGGGACTTCCATTTTGAATATAGTTGCAGGGATATAATGTAGGGAGTACTGCCGAAAGATGTCTGTTTGCATTGCACTTTAACTTCTTCATATGACTACTATCGGTGAAACAGGAACGCAGAAGGAAATTCCAAAGCATGGAGAAACAAACTATTAGAGTAGAAGACTGAAGAAGGGTGGGATATTGCTTCTTGTCGGGTTTGTTAGGTGTATTTTCTTCGAGAAGTACAAGAGGTAGTTTGTGGAAGCACCAATCATTTAAATGCTTATGAAACAGGGAGCGAAATGCTGCATTTCGTTGATAGGAGAGAGACTGAAGTTAGACTGGCATTGCGTAAACTATTAGGTTGGTGACAGTCTTTTAACCCCTGTCGAGGAGTTAGACACTGGGAGCAGATGCACCAGGCAAATATGGCAACAATACTCGATACATAATCGTATTGTAGCCTTTTAAATGAACAGGATACTTCCAGGTGTAATTAATATTCAATCACGATAGAGAGAGCCCACTTTCTTCACAACCGCCGTTGAAAAGCCCTTGATGCATCTGCTCCAACTCATGTTCCTTGTAAACGTTAAGCTAGGGAATCTAAACGAAGTACCTTCCGGTAATTTATCATTAGGCATAGCTATTGTTGTTTTGAACGGTTTCTTCTAGTTATTAAATTTACCACGCTTAATCTTGGTCGCATTGAATGTCACCATCTTTTTTGTCGTGATTCAGCTACTGACTGGAGGTATTCCTCTCGGGTTTCTGCTACTGCATTAGATATGTGCTCAATCTGTCTGTTAAAGAGCGTGGTGACATCTAGAAACACAGCCTTGAATCATTTTAATCAGGAAGGTGGTTTATCAATGGCAGGAATAATAAAGCTCAAAGAATAGATCCTGATGTTCACTCAGATTTATATTATATTGTCATGATGCACGACCATCGAGGGGAACTGGAATTATTCTCTTATTTAAGAAGTATTAAATTATCTTTAATAACATACGATCTGATTGTTCCAAGAAGATCATCGTCAAAAGCCTTACATATATCTAGAAGTATTTCCCGACTTTCCCTGCTTTATAAAGTTTATGATATATGTGTTCAAAGATTACAGTTAGGGTATCTAGAGTAGAACGAACTTGTATAAACCCATATTGTTCGCCGGGCAAATATTTAGCAGCTGTCACGTGGTGAACTAGAGCTTGATTACTTATGGATTTTTTTAATAGTACCAATCTGGGCAGGAGCTGCCAAAAACAGCCTATCATGCCTTGACAGAGTACAAAATAGACTTCGTGGTTTAGTGGGGGATGCCCTTTTCTCTACCCTGCAACCCCTCTCCCACAGAAGAGACGTTGCGAGCCTATCCTTGTTTTATCGTTATTTTCATGGCAGGTGCTCGTCTGAACTCCAATCCCTGGTCCCCCCTCGCCAATCTTTCACGAAAAACACCCGTCTAGCTGAATCTACTGTGAAAAATTTTCCCCACTCTATATCTGTGCCTGAATCAAAACGCGGATTTCATGAGCAAAGCTTCTTTCTTAGAACTGCACGCCTGTGGAACTCTGTTCCGTCTGCCTGCTTCCCTCCGGACTACAACTTGGATGTCTTCAAGTCTAATATTTACAAATTCCTAATGAACCGCCCCCCTAATTAAACACTTCATAAAATCTCCTCACTAACGTAATGTACTTGCAATAACCCTTATCCCTGAGTGGCTTCCGGGCCTTGATAAGTGGTGATCACTGTGTAAAAAAAAAAAATAATTATGTTGACAGACCGTTTTGTCGTCGATCATCCAAGGGAAGCAATATTGAACCTGGTCAGTATCAGTTAACTGCCATTTTATGGTAGGCGCTACGTGATAGGGCGTCGACATTACTTTGCAAGACTCGTAAAAAACAAACGTCATTACAGCTTAATGGGTGTATGCGTGTGGTTGTGGGCCACTTGTTAATTAAATCTTCTCCATAAAATTCCTCCTCCGGAGGAAGATTGTTCAACCCCTTAGTGTGGGATCCGTCGCGGTAGATTACATATATAGTTTGAATGAACAGGATATGTGTTAACAGTTCCTTGGCCAAATTGTTTATATACGAATGTTTTAGATTCGGAAAAAAGCAGGTAAATATTTGTGAGGAGGGGTTTCGCCATGGCATAAAATCGAAAAAATGCGCGACAACACTATATCGCATATGATTAATTACTGATATGGACTAAAATCTACGCGTACTAAATTATAATCCAGTTCCTTTCACACACAACAGCACACTTTCGTCCAACCTACAGGAAAACGTGTGATACACTTTCTGCAAAGGCGATAAATATAAGCTAGAAGAGTTTAAGAACACAAAAACGGAGGTGGCACAATAAAGAGCGCCCCTTTTGAGGGAGCTGGGGGTTTCTACATTAATAAACCTTGTGCCTAACTTAGTCTGTACTTGTGTCGAGGGCACCACACACATTTCAGTGAGGACACAAATCTCGGCGCAGGAAGATTGGCAGGTGTTTAGTAATTCCGTGCACAACGAAAGTTAAGCTATGTTGACATTATAATTCGAAAAAAGAAAATATGGGCGATGAAAGATCTATCTATCTATCTCCCTTTTTATCCCTTTCAATGAAGAAAGAGAATTAAATATAACTCTGTTGTTTTAAAATAGTTGAAGCCTGCATTCAAGGTCGGCGGACGCCAGATAGCATGCGTCTTGTTTCAACTGGTGTTTATAAAAATATGCTCCTCATTTTTAAATTTTAAATTATATATATATATATATATATATATATATATATATATATATATATAGATATATATATATATATAATACATTTGTTCTCTATTCTTGTATGAACTTTAATTTGAAGTATGCCATTAATGCCGACGATGAAAAGATGCCTGTAACGACGCAACGAAGAAACGACCCATACCTGCTAGTTAAAACCGACGACATATCCACCTCTTTTGCTGATGTTTTCATGTGCTTTTCGTTGGATATCGTGTTTAACACCCGGGTAGCTTGTTGAGTTCCCAAGACGTTCCTCAACCAAATAACTCTCCCCAATAAACGATAGTGTCATACAGAATTTCTATTTTTCAAGCTAGGCATGTAATAATTTGGCCACTTGTTTCAGTACTGCACCTGAAATTGAATAGCAGATTAACAAAGAAAAACGAATTAGATACTCAAGATATTTCAGGTATGCCGGCTTGGCATACGCTGACACAAACGAGACATGTATGACATTTTGATTTGACAGTTTTCATGTCTGTATGATTATTAGAATGACATTCTTCAATGTTTGCGAAAAAAACAGCTGAAGGAAGGACATGAAAACGAAATAACAACAAAGAAATACAAGATACAAAAACGCTGGTACTGCAAAGAAATTGACAATTTTGTTATCGCTCGTAATTTTTCTAACAACATTATAGCTATTTTTACTTTCCGTACATTTTAACCAGGCAATGTTTTTTTTTTTTGTTAATAGTTTTATTTAATATATTTTTTCTGCAGATATTATTCTGTATTATTGATTGATTCCTATCGATGGATTCATCAAGAGAAATTCTTGCAATGTTTAGAAAGTTCTGAGTCATGTTTAGTGATATACGACCTTAAGAAATATTGCTTTTTAATCTAAAAAAATATTTATCTACTTTGCTTATCTTCTGTCTGCAAAAACCATATTTTTAATTATAAAAAAAAACTGAAAAGAAAATTAATTCTAGTGAATAACAAAAGTATATTTCAATCTATAGAAAAAAAGCGAAAAAAATGAAGTATCTATTTTTTAATATGTGACACAAATTATCTAATTATAAGAAAACTGAAAAAAAAAACAATTATCAATTTTTAAATATGTTATGGATAGAAAATTATATTTTTAATTAAACGAAAACTGAAAAAGAAAACTATTTTTTTCTATTTTTCAACATGTTTTGGATAATAAATTATATTTCAACCCATAAGAAAATAAAAGAAACAATTGTAAATGTTTAAATATGGTATTATACTAAACTTATATTTTTACTCAGGAAAATTAAAATAATAAAAATAAAAAAGTAATAAATTCTGTCATTTTATTCGGCCACTCTTGTGTTTTCGCCACCTTGCATTCGCGCCATCTTGATTTTGGTAAATTTTACGTCTGTAATTTTTATTTTTATTCATTTTAATTTCTGACATTCTTTTTCCGCCCTCTTTTTTTCGACATCTTGTTTTCCGGTATTTTGTTTCCCGACATCATGTCTTGTAAATTTTTTTTTCTAACATTCATATTTCTGTCATCTTAATTATCTATCATCCATGTTTTCCGTTGTCTCTATTTCCTGCCATATTAGTTTTTCGCGTCTTTGTGTTCCCGGCATCTTTGTTTTCCCGTCATCTTTGTTTTCCCGTCATCTTTGTTTTCCCACCATCTCTGTTTCTCCGCCATCTTTATTTCGCCGCAATCATTGCTTCACCACCATATTTGTTTGTCTGCCACCATTGTTTCACGTCGATCTTTGTTTCTCCGCCATCTTTGTTTCGCCGCCATCTTTATTTCGCCACAATCATTGCTTCACCGCCATCTTTGTTTCTCTGCCACCATTGTTTCACGCCCATCTTTGTTTCACGCCCATCTTTGTTTCACATCCATCTTTGTTTCACGTCCATCTTTGTTTCTCCGCCATCTTTGTTTCTCCGCCATCTTTGTTTCTCCGCCATCTTTGTTTCTCCGCCATCTTTGTTTCTCCGCCATCTTTGTTTCACCGCCATCTTTGTTTCACCGCCATCATTGTTTCGCCACCATTTTGGATTCCCATCAATTTTTGGGTTCCTGACAATATTTGATTTCCTACATCTTGGATTTCCCGTTACCTGTGCTGTCTGTTACCTTGGCCTTTTTTTATATTTGTGTACAGACAACTTTGTGCGTTGCTATGTTGTTTTCCGGCATTTTGATTTGTCTACTTGTTTTCGTCAATTTTACCGCAATATTGATCATCGAACAAATTTATTTTCACCATTTCCTCATCCTTATCTTATTTTTCGACGTCTTGTGATCATCCATATTAGTTTAATCCATTTTTATCTAATTTCGTCTTTCATGACTGGACGAAAGTCATAACAAAGTCGCGATTGTAGGTTTGAGATTGGCTCCAATATAGGATCGCATCTTTAACTTCCAGAAGATGGTAATTTCAAACTGTATTTTCCTGAGTAATTTTCCCAAAATGACACGGTCTTTCAGGGCGGAAATTAGATCCAGCGTACCATCGTAGAAATACACCTCAAGATAATATCACTTTAAATCGCGCCAGAGGCATTTTTTTCATTATTTTCAATGCCCCCTTTCACAACTAAATACTTGTCACAGATGATTTGATTAAGATGGACATCAAGACAGTTCATCGACCTCCATATAGTAAAGGACTTTGATCCTTGTGGCTTTCGTTATTGCCTAACTGCAAGGAAAATTTAGAAAATGTCAGTCTCAGACAATTGAGAGGAAAGAAGCTGTGACAAGAGGCATTGATTCGCACTTCCAGAAGGTTTTGGAGCGGTACTATAAATACATTGCAGCCGGAGAAGGTAACTTCCAAGAGAACTAGAGTGTTGTGTGTGTACTATCAATGAACATTCCTATACGGAAAAGTCTGGAAATTATGTAGAACACCTCGAAAATTCTGCCTTTAATTTGTTCGAGATAAGCAAGTAGAAGATGTAGTTAGTCATTTGTTGATTAACCGATGTTTAGAAACATTGTGTTACCGTGCACAATCTGCCATATCACATAGCAATATAATTAAAGCACATTTGTTCCCGTCCAATTCATACGTATCTACAATACTACATTCCAATCTGCTTATGAAGTTTACTTTTTCCTCGAACTAAGATTGATATTAAAAGCTTTTTGTTTATATTCAAACGAACATAATATCCTCATTCATGCCTATGCGAATGACTTCATGAATGTAAACTCATTTTGTTACAAGAACAAGTCACCTCTTCTTGTGAGTAAATATGAGATAGGATAGCCTAGGATTCGAACCTGCGAAACTAGGATTGGAATTGAGAATTCCGATCATAAGTTAAAATAAATAATAAAGAATGTTATTGAAAATGGAATGTAAAAGTAACCATTGTTTATTTCACATAAAATAGTTAGATATCTGTTTATTTAAAAAGGAATGTGGTAATGCAATTTGTTTCTGATAATGAAATGTAATAAATATAAGGAATCTAGATCCGAACAATAAAAAATATTAAACATATTTTTAAAGTGGGTTATGAAAATTAGGGTGGAGAACTCTGGTTGTAAACATGTGAGGAGCAATGTATGATTGAACACATGAGGCGTGTCGGGCCACAGGATCGATATGCACGTGTTTGGTCATACAATGACGTCATGATTTCTCAATATCGAGAGTTTTAGGTCAGTCAGTCAGTCAGGGACTCAGAGAGAGTCAGTCAGAGGCCGGGACACGGTTTGACAGGCAGAACTGATATTGAACCTTGGAAGAGAAGGGGAGAAGAAAGACATCATGTAGAGACTTTGAATTCCTTGATGCAAAGCTATTGACCGGTCGAATGGAATAAACGAACAACATAATTTTGTATCTGCGTCTTCGTATTATGTTATTCAACAGAAATGTATTGTGAATTTGTATTATAGACTTGTGTTCTACACACCTGTATGTTTAAGACTGTGTATAAACTCATCTAAGAATGTGCCTCTATCATCTTAAGAATGCGTCTCCCTCTCAGCTTTTATAAATAATGAATGCTTCTTCATTATGATGAAAGACAGAAATCGTCATCACAAAAATAGGTGGAGAAATATATCAATGTTATAGAAACACTCCCACTCTCGAAACTGTCAAAAGTATAAATGTCAATGTCTATCTATCTATCTTTCTATCTATCTATCTATCTATCCATATATCCTCTCATTCAAAGAGTAATACATGTCTGTATTAAAATGTCCCTGTTTCTCTTTATATATACGCCATATATCTGCACGCCACAATATGAACAACACAAAGATATAAGTCGTTGTATAATAAGGCAATGCATAACACTTTGCATATTCCTTGAAAGGACGGTCGTTTAGTTCGCCGCTACAATTATTTCGCCGCCATACTGTTAAAAACCAGCACCCCCCCGCAAAGGAGGCACTCTTGCAGTATCCAAATAAATAGTAATTGTCTCCGTATGAATAGTTTCCCCTACATTGACCAAGAATCAATTACAGAACAGATACTGTGCAGCAAAAAAAGTGGCAGGCAGGCTTGAACCCACACCGCAAAGGAAGAAAAGGGCGTGAAAAAAGAGGATAGTGAATGAAATTAGTTAGTTATAAAGTTTTGCCTGGGTGGATGATATTGGAACAAGGACGAATAAAAAATAGGAAAAGATAAAGAGAGAGAGGTGGGATCTAACTCGAAAACGTAGGGTTAGTAGTCTTCCTCGCTAAACATTAGGCCAAAGTGGATGGTGAATACAATGAGTTGGTAATAAACTTAAGGATCATAAGAGTCGGCCACGCACGCGTAGAAATTAACGTTGTTTTAAACCTGACCCGAGGGCAGTTTGGATCCCGATATCTGTGGTTTTATTTATTGTTTCCCTACGAAATCAAATTAGACACAAAGGATTTTTTAATGTTGGTGAAAACCAGCTGCCCCTAAGAAAAGTGCAGTATCCAAATAAATAGTAATTGTCTCAGTATGAAGGGTGTTCCTTGCATTGACCAAGGACCAATTATAGAACATATACTACCCAGGCATTTACGGTTTCGTTCAAATCGTTTCGTTTCATTATACAGAAAAAGGCAAAAAAGACGGGACAGCGAGACATTTTTAAAACTCGATTAAACAAATAACAGGAAGCGTGTCCGTTGCAAATGTGGAAGTATGGAAAACCTATCCCCGAATGTAACCCTCTCGAGAGTCCCAACGCAAAAAGACTATCGTGGAGATACACCCACCCCACACACACACACACATACTTGTGCCCATTTTGCCTTTTATATATTAGATTTATAGTGTTTCTATTTAACTTTCACGCTTCATACATTTTATGTTTTTACATTTTTAATAATTGCATAGCATTGACAATGAAAATGGTGTATCACACTGGCATATTTATATGGATAAACTACTTGTATTTCGTATGTATGCGAATGTCTTTTCCAAACTTCCTTCAATAGTTTGCCTACGTACTTGAATGTGTCCTTTATCGTACTTAAACCTCGGAGACAATTTCAGTTTAAATTGTCGCCAAAAAATAGCTGCTAAAAGGTAAAATTAAATTTGAAAAAATCATAGTCTTTGGCGGAAGTAAATCAACTTCCTTCTGAGCATGCGTACATACATTTTATTTAAGTTTACGTCGCTTGATAGTTAGGTTTTAAATCTATCTAGCGATGATCTTCTATAATTGATATGTTGAAATATCTCACCAGTTCATTTTAAATAATTTACATTTATTTCATCGATTCAGTGGAATAAAAAGATTTTTTTAATGTAAAAAAATAACATCCACTTTTCTTGGCACTTTTTACACTGAAGAACTCCGCCATTGCAATTTTCTACTTTAACTCTTTTGCTCTCTTTTCTTTGCCTTATTACACGTTTTCTTAACAGACGTGTTTGCTTTATTACGAATATCGTATGATCATTTAACTTAAAGTAACGACTAAAAAAAGCATTAAAATAAAATATGAAATATATCACTAATACTATATTTAATCGAAAATATATAGTCATTAAAAATCTCATTTTATGAATGCAAAAAGACATTAGATATATATAAATAAATATGAAGACAGGATATTGTATAAAAGTATAACCTCGTTAGTAAAGAGATGCAGGTCAGCATGGTTGGTGCAGGTTTGGAATTAGACTTCACGTATTCTGATAATTTTATGTTAGAGAAGAAAAAATCATCCTTGGCAACATTTTTTTTGTTTGTTTAGTAACGATTTTAATGTCAAGTATCCGCCCAGTATGCTTTAATTTTAATGAAGGGTTCTCAATGCCAACCGTGTACACGTTTTTGAATACTGAAGCTCTAACTATTTCTAACTGATCCACTGGTATAATATGTGTGTGCGTGAATTAGAGATATGATGCCAGAAAAACGGCCTTGCGTAAGTCGATACTTCAGTCATAGACAAGCTTAGAATTTAAGACGTGTTTTATTTGTATTTTTTTGCATTTTCACCCCATACAAAGCACACTGCTAATTTAATGTAGGGGCTATTACTAAAGCATAAATTACATGGATAACATGAAGGGGGTAGAGTTGCAAGATGTCTCCAGTCAGGGAAGCATCCAATATCTAAAAGTCCAAGAAAAATACTTTTCGTATAGAATGCTTTCTGGTATAGAAGCCTGTCTACTGTGCAGGGTTGGAATTCAGCTGCTTGGCAGGTTTGTTGTAAATATTTACGTCGTGACGGTGCAAGGGCCTGGATTTCGTTGAGTAACCTAAACTTAAAATAATAATAAAACAGACAAAGTGGATAATATTTCGTCGATGGGACGGATCGTAAAGCGCAGCTTACAGTGCAATGCTTATTATTTAGGCGACACTCTTTTAAACCTTGTTTAAGTTTAAGAGACAAATTGCTATAGTCTAGCCCAAATTTGGCAGCAATAATACACACATAAACAAATGATTACCTTTTGGACGTACAGAATAGTATGCATGTCAGTACAGTCGGGTAGGCAGAGTTTCGAAAGTGAATTCCAATGTCTAACAGTTTGGGGAACAAACTATTAGAGAAGAAAGCTTTCTTACAGCTAGGGATTTCTACTGTGTAGGAGTCAGACAGTGTTGCTTGTCGGGTTTCTCAAGGAGTACGTCGAGAGGTACAAGGGTTTATATTTCGTCGTAGCATCAGCCATTAAATACTTTTGAAAAAGGCAGAAGGATGCAACATTTCGTCGATGGGCCAGTGGTAAAGGATGGGATGAAGTGCGGGCCTCTCAAATTGGCGACTCTTTTGTAACTCTGTCAATGTGTAAGAGGCTAGTACCAGGCGCGTCAGCCTAAATGTGACAACAGTAATCCTTATACGCGAATGGCGGTCTTGTAGATGTAAAGAATACTTTCAAGCGTACGTAACTTCCTTGCACGGTAAAAGGAGCCCGCCATCTTTGCAGCAGCCTTGGCAATGCTCTCAAAGTATGTATTCCCTGTGAAATTTAAACCGATGAACGAAGTACTTCATGGTAAGGTATCTTTAGCCAAAGCTATTGGTGATTTAGAATGATTCTTGTAAATATTAAAAGAAATGCGCTTAGTCTCTGCAGCACTGAACGTTAACATTTTATGTACCCATTCCAAAACAAGCCCTCCTTCCTCTGAGGTGTCTGTCATAGCTCGATTATATGTGTGTCTTTATATACAGAGAGATTATTGCTAGAATTACACTTTCCTTATTTGTAAGAGAGGCTCAACAAGGTGTTTTAATAGAAGTGATAAATCATAATATTAGAATGTTCGCAATCGTCTAATACAATAGTGCCTAATTTTGATGACCATTTATGTTCGTTCATAGCGACATTCTCTATGTAGATAGACTTTATCTTTGATTTGAAGACTACATGAAATTCACTCATGAATTATACTTACATATACTCATAGTATATGCATTATACTTACATATACCTGAGAAAAAGTATTCCCGTGTGCTACACCCATATTATTACACCTTATTTAAACGTAGAAATTTCTCTCGATTTTAGGGAAAAAAATCGCGTATGGTGCGGGCAGCATTTCATTTATTACATTTTTGAGAATAAATAGCAAAAAATGTATTTCCTTCAAAATGGCGATATATTTGTAGATACCCAACCACAAATTATAACACACACACGCATATATATATATATATATATATATATATATATATATATATATATATACTAGGATGGGGTTCCGGCGTTGCCCGTGTGTTTGGAGGTGTATGCTGAGCAAAAAAAAGCAACCTTTTTT
>NC_136501.1:104851438-104873938 GCF_053919585.1 Euprymna scolopes | reverse complement strand
GATCTTCGCTTCAGGTCTTTATCCAGACTTCTACAAAATTAAGGCGTTAACCAGTTAGCAGTAATTTTCTTTGATAATTTTTTTCCGTATTGTTATTTTATTCCAAAGATTTCACTGTATTCAATCACGTAAAAGAATCATTTATTTAAATAACGATAATTGTTTTACTATTAGATGAAGCAGTACTTTTTTGTAGTTGTGTATCCGCGTTTAAAAATATTTTTGTTTTTTTCTTTTATTTTTCTTACGCATGTTCACGCTCTTACAAAGTATATCGTCGCTTGAACGTTAGGAGATACTTTTTTGAGACCATGCGTATGAAACTGGACAAAATGTTTATTTATATTAAATTTAAACGTCTGCATTTCAGTACAGTCAGGCAAACAGGTAGCAGCAAGGGAATTCCACAGTTCAACTATTCGAGGGGAAACATATAACAGTAGAAAGCATTCTGGAATTTACAGCCTCAGAAGTGAAGGGGTTCGACTTTGTTGCTAAGTGAGTTCGTTGGGAATGTGTATGTCGAGGAAGATAAAATGGGACGAGTTTATCAGAGCACAGTCCGTTCTAACAGCAACATATGCTCAATATTGCGATAATTGGACAGAGGTGGGAACTATGTTTACAAAGTCTAACCTATTAGAATGCAACCTTTTTTGGGGACTCTAGGGGAAAAACTATTGGTAGATGCATAAAACCAAATGTGACAACAATACTCGATGCATAGGCATATTTTTGCATTGTTTAGGGGTTGTATTGGGGAGAAATATGGACACAGATTTTCGTTTATTTATGTAAGTAATAAATTTGACACTTTCAAAAGAAACATTCCATATAAGAATGAAAATAAAATAATCTCTCGTCTAGTAGCTGTTAATACTGACTGATTTATAATAAAATTAACGTATAATTCGCAGAAATACCATCTTTAAAGTTGTGATCGAATATATAATAGATTCGTCAAAGTTGTCAGTAATTTTGAATTTCGCCTGAATATAAATGTTCATATTAACATAGTTTTTAAGCAATATATAAATCGCGATATAATTTTTTTCGTATAATCCATTTAGGCTTATTAGGTAGAAAAGTGATTATTTATTCAATTCTGTAACAAGGTTAGTGTTAAAACAAACAATCCAATTTCTTTAACTTAATATTTAAAGAACTGCGGAGAGCAGTGTAGTTCAATATTAATTATAAGAGGAACGCATACGTATTTTTATTTATTTTAAAATGAAGCGGTAACAAAATTTTAAAAAAGCACAACATATACAAATAAAAAACGAAATCAATCACAACACAACCAATAGTTTATTCTCAACAGGGATCGATTAGATGAACCGCACTTGTTTATCTGCTGCGAAATTAAGGGTGGGGGAATTATAAAGATGTAAGAGAAAAAGACGGATGGCATATGGGCGAATATATATTACTGGTTATATGGTATTCATTAACTCGTCCCTACGTCATAATTCATAGCAAGAAGAACGTGAATTTGGCTTTTAATTTCACCATTCCCAGAACGCTCATTTCTTTTATTGTTTATTTCGAGTTATTTTCTCCTATTAGTGAGGCTTCTCAGAAAAGGAAAACGATTTGCGGTTTCTTGAGTCAGAATCTATTGTATTTAACATTTATCATTGGCATATTTTGACCTTGACGTAGATTGTTTTAGCTTCATACATCAAGTAGATATATCTATTGTCTGAATATATTGCTTGAAAAAAAATCTTATTGAGCATTTTCTTTCTCTTGAATGTATTTCTCAATATATTCATGAAAAATCCTGATCTGTTTTTCCACCAACGAGGAGCAAGATCTTACATACCTCTGTCATAAAAGACATAGCCTGCTGATTACTGCACTTTAGCCGAGGAAAATGCTATCTAATCAATGCGTCCTTTAAAATCCAGGTGAGATCGAGACTGTAATCTGGCTTGTACAGAATCGCCGAGCTTAACTTTGTCATACATTTCAAAATTTTCAAACCTCGGTTTGGCCTGTCGTTGTCTTGATTCAAAGAAAATCTTACTTTTTTCTCTGAACTTTCACGGGCAATACCGGGCTTCAGCTTGTCAACATTTTAATGTAAATATCAAAGTTGACAGTCTATCCTGGTTCTATGGAAGTTAGTAGAAGTATACCTTTTATATCCCAGACATATGGGTACAGAACTTTTCCTAATTCTTGAAACTCTTTATTGCAGGATCTCTAGTTGTGCCATTTCATTGACAGAAGTTAGTTCTCTAGCTCGAAGTGGTGCCCCAATTCTTCATCCGCAGTGCTGATGCGGTCTCAGAATCCCTGAACTTAAACCTCGCCCTAAACTAAGAAACACGCCTTTAGTTACTTTGGTTTTCCGTACGCATTCGTGAAAATCACTGAGCAGACCCATATCATATCATATGGATGACAACACCGTTTCTAGTGCACTTATAACGACATTCAACTATACATTTCATCTTGGTTCCTCGTTTGTTTCATTTGCAATTCTTGCTTCTCTCAATGATTCCTGTGAACGTATTCTTGCAGTTTTCTTGTTTCTTTCATTTTCTCAGTGTATAATGTACCTCTACCGACCATCTGCTTGCTTTTCTTAAATTTCTTCTTGTAATGAATTAAACTGCCTTGCAACATGTTTAGTACTGTCAGGTTCACGTTGGATTGCTATTTTCAAATTTGTTATAGTTGACATTCTGTGGAGATTCAGATATATTTCTATATGTTAAGCAGTTTCATTGAAGCCAATTGTAGCAACCCTTTGTGTATTAGCTCATCACCTCTTATATATTTCTTCTTCAGTTCCCTTTCTATTTCGTTCGGGTAGAACTGTTCGTGCGTATCTGAAAATCAAAAGTATTATCTAAACTACTTTTTTAAATAATAATAAGTATCTCAGGGATAAATACTCCTTACATTGTTTTTTTTTTTTTGGCAAAGTTTTTTTGAAAGGTCAATGTAACTAGATACAGTATAATATATTTTGGCTAACTTAAGAAAACACTATCATGTAAAACTCCACTAATAATTATCGAGCGAATGAGGTGGAAGAGGTTGATCTGGTTAAAATTCGCAAAGAATTTAGCCAGCGTCACAGTTAGGGCGATCAAGATGATGGTAAGTGCCACACTGGTATGCACCATACATAGAACAGGGTTTATATAAAGCTTCGTATAACTTTAAACTTTAATCATGATTATAGAAAAACGTTGTGCATAATCACTTGGTCAGTGACAATCATGTTAGATATAGTAATGATAGGTTAAATTGTGTAGGATGTGAGAAAGTATATATATATATATATATATATATATATATATACATTGAAAAGTCGTGTGCACCATCGCTCGATTAGGGACCAGTAGTGTGTCAGGATTTGTAAGAATGGGAACCAAAGAGTGGACAGTAAGAGAGTATATTTATGAATGCTATATTAATATTTTATCTGAACTGTGAAAACTGGTGTGCACCAACGCTAGCTGAAGAACATGATCATGTCAGGTTTGAGTATGAGCGGTCCAGTGGTCTGGACAGTACAACAGTTGTAAGCACACACACATACACCCAGACGCTAATACTATATATATATATATATATATATATATATATATATATATATATATATATATAGAACATATATATATAGAACATATATATATAGAACATATATATATAGAATATATATATATAGAATATATATATATAGAATATATATATATATATAGAATATATATATATATATAGAATATATATATATATATAGAATATATATATATATATATAGAATATATATATATATATATATATATAGAATATATATATATATATATATATAGAATATATATATATATATATATAGAATAAATATATATATATAGAATATATATATATATATAGAATATATATATATATATAATATATATAGAATATATATATAATATATAATATATATAGAATATATATATAATATATATAATATATAATATATATAGAATATATATAATATATAATATATATAGAATATATATAATATATAATATATATAGAATATATATAATATATAATATATATAGAATATATATAATATATAATATATATATAATATATAATATATATATATAATATATATAGAATATATATAATATATAATATATATATAATATATATAGAATATATATATACATATATATATAATATATATAGAATATATATATATAATATATATAGAATATATATATAATATATATAGAATATATATATATAATATATATAGAATATATATATATAATATATATAGAATATATATATAATATATATAGAATATATATATAGAATATATATAGAATATATATAGAATATATATATAACATAAATAGAATATATATATATAATATATATATATATAATATATATAACATATATAGAATATATATATATAATATATATAACATATATAGAATATATATATATAATATATATAACATATATAGAATATATATATATAATATATATATATATAATATATATAGAATATATATAATATATAGAATATATATATATAATATATATAGAATATATATATAATATATATAGAATATATATATATATAATATATAGAATATATATAGAATATATATAGAATATATATAGAATATATATATAATATATATAGAATATATATATAATATATAGAATATATATATATAATATATATAGAATATATATAGAATATATATAGGATATATATATAATATATAGAATATATATATAGAATATATATAGAATATATATATAATATATATAGAATATATATAATATATATAGAATATATATATAATATATATAGAATATATATAATATATATATAATATATATAGAATATATATAATATATATAGAATATATATATAATATAGAATATATATATAATATATATAGAATATATATATATATAATATATATAGAATATATATATATAGAATATATATATATATATATATATAATATATATAGAATATATATATATAGAATATATATATATATATAATATATATAGAATATATATATATAATATATATAGAATATATATATATAATATATATAGAATATATATATATAATATATATATAGAATATATATATATAGAATATATATAGAATATATATATAATATATATATATAGAATATATATATAATATATATATAGAATATATATATAATATATATATAGAATATATATATAATATATATATATAGAATATATATATATATATAATATATATAGAATATAGATATATAATATATAATATATATAGAATATATATATATATATATATAATATATAATATATATAGAATATATAATATATATAGAATATATATATATAATATATAATATATATATATAGAATATATATATATAATATATAATATATATAGAATATATATACATAATATATAATATATATAGAATATATATATAGAATATATATATATATATAATATATAATATATATAGAATATATATATAATATATAAAGAATATATATATAATATATAATATATAAAGAATTTATATATAATATATAATATATATAGAATATATATATAATATATAATATATATAGAATATATATATAATATATAATATATATAGAATATATATATAATATATAATATATATAGAATATATATATAATATATAATATATATAGAATATATATAATATATAATATATATATAGAATATATATATAATATATATAGAATATATATATAATATATAATATATATAGAATATATATATAATATATAATATATATAGAATATATTTATAATATATAATATATATAGAATATATTTATAATATATAATATATATAGAATATATTTATAATATATAATATATAGAGAATATATTTATAATATATAATATATAGAGAATATATATATATATAATATATAATATAATATATATATATATAATATATAATATATATAGAATATATATATAATATATAATATATATAGAATATATAATATATATTGAATATATATATAATATAATATATATATAGAATATATATATAATATATAATATATATTGAATATATATAATATATAATATATATAGAATATATATATAATATATAATATATATAGAATATATATATATAATATATAATATATATTGAATATATATATAATATATGATATATATAGAATATATATATAATATATGATATATATAGAATATATATATAATATATATTGAATATATATATAATATATGATATATATAGAATATATATATAATATATAATATATATAGAATATATATATAATATATATAGAATATATATAATATCTAATATATATAGAATATATAATATATAATATATAATATATCGACAATATATATATATAATATATATACTATATAATATATAATATATATAGAATATATATAATATATATATAGAATATATATATAATATATACTATATAATATATATAGAATATATATAATATATATATAGAATATATATATAATATATAATATAGTATAATATATATAGAATATATATAATATATATATATAGAATATATATATATAATATATAATATAGTATAATATATATAGAATATATATAGAATATATATATAATATATATAGAATATATATATATATATATAATATATATATAGAATATATATATATAATATATATATAGAATATATATATATAATATATATAGAATATATATATAATATGTATAGAATATATATATATATAATATATAATATATGTAGAATATATATATATAGAATATATATATATGTATATATATTAATATATAGAATATATATATAGAATATATATATGTATATGTATATATATATTAATATATAGAATATATATATATATATAATATATATATGAATATATATATATATATATAATATATATATATGTATATGTATATATATATTAATATATAGAATATATATATATAATATATATATGAATATATATATATATAATATATATATATATATATGAATATATATATATAGATAATATATATATATATATATATATATATATGAATATATATATATAGATAATATATATATATATATGAATATATATATATAGATAATATATATATATATATGAATATATATATATATATATAGATAATATATATATATATATGAATATATATATATATATATAGATAATATATATATATATATGAATATATATATATATAGATAATATATATATATATATATGAATATATATATATATATATGAATATATATATATATATATGAATATATATATATATATATTCATATATATATATAGAATATATATATATATATTCATATATATATATAGAATATATATATATATATATGAATATATATATATAGAATATATATATATATGAATATATATATATAGAATATATATATATTAATATATATATATAGAATATATATATATATATTAATATATAGAATATATATATAGAATATATATATACAATATATATATAGAATATATATATATATATATATTTATATATATAATATATGTAGGTATTTAATAATTATAGTAAAAAGATAATTATTACATCCCCTTTAAGAAATTCGTTTCTTATCGTTGAGCACTTTCAGTTGAATTAAAAGTCGGTCAATTTAGTTCTTATGCGTAGATCATTGTATAACGATTTGATACTGTCTGTCTGACGTAATGAACATTTAAATTAAAATGTTTAAAATTCAACGCTATTCCACACGGTTAATGGTAGCCGAATGAATACGGCCTTCGCTAATCGAGCCTGAGATGTCTCCTGTCGCGGGGTTCGAATCGTTCGACTGGTAGTAATCGTGACACCCTGCACTGAAGACTCCCGAAAGGATGAAACTCTAGTGTCTGTAGGTATTTTATTATTATAGTAAAAAAATAATTATATAATATATATATATATTAATATAAATATAATATATATAGAACATATATATAGAATATATATATTAATATATATAATATATATATATATAGAGAATATATATAATAATATATATAATATATATAAATATATATAATATTTATAGAATATATATATAATATATATATAATATATATAGAATATATATATTATATATAAATATATATATAATAGTTATATATAATATATATAAATATATATATAATAGTTATATATAATATATATAAATATAATATATAATATATATAACATATGTATAATATATATTATATAATATATATATATTTTATATATAATAGATACACTTGGGGGTCACCGGTTACTGAGCTCGAAGTCCACTTTACGGTAAGGCTTTCTGAATGTAAGGTTGTAATGAAGTAATCGCTAATGATGTAAACTGAGGGGAATTTTATTATTTATGACGACGAGCAAACACGAACTTCTTTACATTAGATATGAAGAATACTATGTCGTATTAAGCCGAATGCATGCCAGCCGAACAGTGTCCAAAAAGCGGGCAGTTCTGGGAACCAGTTCTGTTGATTAAATCTGAGTCTACATTAAGGCAAGGATATAGAATGAAGAAAAACATAAATAGTGGTTGTAATTAGTCGAGTGTTTTTTGTGAAGGTTTCTTTCAAGCGGGTCCGTAGAGTGTAGTACAGGCGAACACTTATAATTAAAATAGCATTAGAGCGGAGAGGGGCTGGCGACGTCTCTTCTATGGGCAAGAGGTTATAGGGAAGGAAAACGGTCATCGAAGTCGGCTGTGAACTCTATCAAGACAGAATAACGCGTGTCGAGCACCTCCTGCCAAGATGTGGCAACAGTATGGCGCACCTGGCTTTTATACAGATAGAGGATCGCATCTGAGGTAATATATTACAGGAGCAGTAGAATGAGACAAGCATCTTTCCAGCGAGCTTGGGATCGTATTTGATGTGTGTGTTCTATTTCAGACTAGGTGTGAATGTTAGTCGAAGAAGTTTGTCAAGAGACGGAGCTTCCGCAAGTCTGTCTTTGTATTTCTATTTGGGTTTAGTGGGCCTATATTTTCGAGATATATACCAAATAGAAAAGAGACACATAGGTCTAGAAACGTTGTGTATTTCAGTCCTCACTGTGGTATTAATGTATTTTCCGACCTCAATTATTTAGGATTTACGGGCATAGAATAGAAAACTTCATGCGTGCTTGACGTGCATCGATCAATGAGACCACCGACAAAGCTAATGTTTTTTTCCGAAGTTCATAGCAGTGTCTTTACCAGGGAAACATGTTGATACATCTCGGGCAACATAAACAAGTCTTAAACGTGCACACTATTGAATAGCAATCTTTATTGTCGATATTGGTTATTCGATATTGGCTCGATATATTGTGTTTTGTCTCTACCTTCCGTATCGAATATACACTTATATATTGTCTCAACATATAAACAACATGTTACTGTAAATAAATCACTGGATTTCATATATGTAATTTGTGTCTTGCCCACTTCTCCTGTAACGGTTATAATAACGTAGATGGATTATTCTTATACACGACAGCATAGATCAATACGCATATGAAAATTACTCGCTCTTTATATTTCTCTCTTTCTCTCTCTCTCTCTCATATATATATATATATATAATTTCGTCATGAAAAATACTTAGGGAATTCAAGCAAAAACCATTTAATCGTTACGCAAAATTAATTAGGTTGTCTTATACCATTTTCTAACACGATATAATATATGTGTATATATATATATATATATAATATATATATATATATATATATATATATATATATATATTATATAATATATATATAATATATATAATATGTATATAATATATATGATATACGTATAATAAATATAATATATATATATACAATATATAATTATAATATATATAATATATAACTATATAAAATATATATAATATATATAATATATATATTACATTTAAATATAAGATTATGTATTAACCATTACAATTATATCTAAAACGCTGAGGGGTCAAGCTTGCGGTCTCTTTAGTGTTACAGGTGATATCAATTACAGGTCAGTATATTCGGACCACATCACATTTGTTTATGTGTATTTATTAAGTTTTGACTTTTACTTCAAAGCTACCGGTATTTTACACAAACTTTTAGAGAAATGAAGCAATAACACTGGGCTGCATTTGGAAAAAAAAATTTGCAACAGAAATGTTATTAACATTTTTCATTGCAGTTTCGCATCGTAAACGCATAAAGCATACCCATTTTTTTAAGGAGGTTCTCATTTTTTTGTCACAGTTGGCACAATATTTATCAGATTCATTGTAAAGAATGCATCCAATTTGAAGTTAGAATGCAGCTTTTCATCTTGAAATGCACGCTTTCGCGACATTCTCTTGTGTGCTGGCCTTGCAGGAGATGTTTTCCAGCTTTTTTGAAGAGACCAGCAGAAATCAGCCATCATGGTCACACTCCAATTGCCTTGATAGCGGCGCTCCATATCGGATATATCCTGATGGAACCTCTCTCCCTGTTCCTCACTGTATTCACCCAAATTAGCAGGAAAGTAGTCAAGGTGACTGTGCAGGAAATGTATATTGATGCTCATGCGTGTGCCAGCTGTCTCGTATGCTTGAAGTATATTCTCAATCCGTTCCTTGTAGTCATCAGATTTTCTGTTTCCTAAAAACCCTGTCACAACTATATATAATATAATATTATATATAACATATTATATATATAATATATTATATATAATATATTATATATATTATATATATAATATATTATATATATAATATATTATATATAATATTTTATATATATTATATATAATATTTTATATATATTATATATACAATATATATAATATATTGTATATATTATATATATAATATTTTATATATATTATATATATAATGTATTATATATACAATATACATATATATTATATGTACATATATATATTATATATTTATATATATTATATATTACATATATATATATATTACATATATATATATATATTACATATATATATATATATATTACATATATATTTATATTACATATATATATTCTATATTACATATATATATATATATATATATATGTATATATTATATATACCTATATATATGTTTATGTGTATATATATATATATATATATATATATATATATATATACTGCAGTTTTTTCAGTGTTTTAATCCTTAACTTTTTACTTGTACTTTTTTTAAATTTTCTCCCATTTCATGAATTCTTGTGGTTTAGAGTAATAACTTATAGACACGGTACAAATTACGCCAGCATCCGTATATAAAAAAGGTATAATCAAGTTAGAAGGCGTGCTGGAGTTGACTTTTTTTTAAAGGATACGGAGGACGAAAATTGGCCAGTTGTCCCCGGCATGAGGTCGAAGGAAGAATAACAAGCCTTGTAAAAATGTACATGTGGAAGCGAAGAAATGTTTTAAATGGTGACTTTATAAAAGAAAATGTGTTTGTATTTATATTCTTCTTTAAATGGTACATCATATTTTGTTTAGATTTGCTTAATATAAAAAATATTCATCTTAGATTAAAAGATGAAGAAAAATAAACGTTTTTAGAGTAAATAATAAATCTCGAAAAAAACAGGCTGAGAGTGGAAACCTTGTAAAAAAAAAAGCTGTGCAGTACTAGTCGGTGGATGCATTTTTCATTTTGTCTGGTCACCTTCGGTTTTTCCCCTGTTTCTGTCTCTTATATTTTCTTGTTTCTGGAGTACTGTTATTTTCAATGTCTTTTCAGTCGTAATTAAGAAGTGTCTAGATATATGGGTTGTTTATGCATAAACATAAATCATATCGCTTCATAATGATTTTAGCGTAAAAATAGCGTGTTTAATGTTTTAGAAAGAACTTTCTAATACACCATTTTACTTGAGCGTATCTTATATTGTTTTACTGGTGCTTTGTTATGAATTTGTAATTTTTTTTTTATTTGGAAAACAAATAGCAAGAGTTTTTCAAAGATTAGAATACATTTTTAAATATAACGTGTGTAAAAAAAGAAAGTACTACAAACCAAAGTACTAAAAAATAGAAATTAGCCTGTTTTTTTTTCTCTAAGAAGTAGTAGTTTTGTTCTAAGCTTATCAGTCATTTTCAATTGACTATTGATTCTGTCACTGAGAAAAATAATTAAATATGAATACAGTGTTTTGTTGTTTTCATTTTTTTTTCGTTGAAAAAGAAACAGAAAAAAGACACGCCCATTTTTTGTACAGGCTATGCCAACCAAATAATTAATAATTTTGTTTTATTTGCAAAGTATTTCGCCGTATCTGGTACTTTTTTGTCGATATTTTGCAACGTAGAATCAAATCAATATAAAACATTGAAATATTCGAATGTTATGTAGTGTTAATTTCGATACAAAAGCTGCACTGCGTGGCAGTAAGGTACAAAACGTGGGTTGAAGGAAATATTTCTTTGTAAGGAAAAGTATTTAATTCGATAAACGCAGTAGCTTGCATAGCCAACCAAGGTAGAAAATAAAGTGCTGATAAAAATTGGGGTGCTCACAGTCCACGGTTATAGAGATGGAGAATGTAAATTGAAATTTTTTCTTAATCCAGTCCGAACTTTGTCGACAGAATTCAGCCAACACATCTGCTTAACGTTCACAGGGAACATAAGTGGGAACAGATACACTGAGAGCTTTGCCAGGACCGCTGCGATGAATGGTTGGCTCTATCTACCGTGCTATAAAGTTACGTATGCCTTAACGTATTCTGCACCTCTACAAGGACATAATTCGCCTATGTAGTGAGTATTGTCGTTATATTTTGGCTGGGGCATCTGCTTCTTTTGTCTCGCTCCTGGACAGTGTTCAAAAGAGAGTCCCCAACCTGATAGGTCCTGAACTATCATCCAGGCTTTAACTCCTATCACATCGATAAAGTGTTGAATCCTTCTGCTTGTTTTACAAGTATTTTAATGGTGGATTCTCCAACGAACTGCAAGCCCTTGTACCCCCCCCGACATAAATACCCCCTAACAAACACGACAAGCAGCAAAATCTCACCCCTACGTATTAAAGATCCCTAAATGTATGAATGCGGTTTACTCTAATAGATTTTTTTCAAGAATTGCTAGACTTTTCCTGTTCCTGCTTTCCCAAATATAATGAAATGTCAGAGTTCATGTTGTATGTGAAAACACATCTTGCTGCTTAACTTCCTTCATAGTATTCCTGAAATTTTAGCCGCGAATATTAACTCCTACATCAAAGTGGGTCTTTACTTGTTTGAGGTGCAAATGGAATTTAAAAAATACAATGTAACCCAGCCATCAGATATTAATGATGGGAGTTTTAATGGGTCAGTTCACGAAAACATAAACTTGAATGCATTGCGGAAATTAGATAGTAACGAGTGAATAAATAAAGCTCGTTTAAGATAGAAACTCTTTTGGCGCTTAATGATAAGGTTAAACTGTACTGTTAAACGAAAAAGATAAATGCAACACTCCTTGTAAAATGTTGATATCTGATTAAGTCGAGGGCAGGGAAAATGCTTCTGGCCTGTTAAGTAAAGTGTCTAACCTAAATTGTCTCCAGTAATCTCGTCAAACGTGACTGAGCTCCTAAGAGATAAAATTGGTCTGAAATACACTCGCCAAACAGGGGCTGGACTGTTAAGATACAGCAGAAGCCGTGGACTAAACACTTGTTAGATATACAAGTGGTATCTAAAATAATAAGACATAAATGAGTCAAAAGTCTAGGAGCAATGCCTATGTAATTAAGTAAAGAGTTGCAAATAAGAGGTTTTAACCAAAAGGAAATTATTTCGGCACTTTTCTTAAATATCCCTTAATGAGCAAGGAAATGACATGTTATATTGAGGGGTAATCTTGAGTTGATGTAGAAAAAAGCTGTGCCAAAACAGTAGATCACACAAACAAAATTCATGAATTCATGAATTAAACTTGGAACAAAATCAACATCATAAAATGTGTTGTGAGAAATGTCAAGAAACAAAACAAAAACTGACGTTAATAATGAAATAAAATAATCTTGCCTCAGTTTAGTAAATTTTCAGACGCAGAGCCAACAATCACCAAGGAATATGCAAACTCGTATTTTGTATTGCGATGATTTTACTGACTTTTAATATATTTTTTTACATTTAAGAAATGTATTCTTGCACAACCAACCTGAAACACTTTAACACTGCTTCAGTGGAATTTCTATTATTCTTACAAATGTAAAAAAGAAAAAATTAAGTAGGAAAATGGACTTGTGGCGGGAAAAGTATGAAATAGAAATATCGAACAAACTATGTACACAGACATTTTATTAGGATTTTATTATTGAGGAATTATTCTGTGAATTTTATTTTTTTTTCTTAACTTGTATTGCCTAAGGCAGATGTAATTGTTATTGTAAATATTTTGTATTTGTAAGAGAGGGATTGAAACGGCGCTTGTGAGCGCAGTAGAAAACATCAGCAGCAGCTCAAAGAGAAAAGGTATATGCACAGTAGCAAATGTGCGAGAGCTGGCAGCTGAAGAAAGAAGCCAAATAGACAGCACGTAATCTGAAGAAAGTCGACGTCAAAGAAGACAGATGTGTAAACAGCGTGGACAAAAATGGGTCAATTGTGGCCGGCATTTTGTCGGATAAGAAACGACAGTCTAGTAAAATTTGCATGGTGGAGCGATATTTAATGGTAATAAAAGCATTTTTAAAGTTTTGCCAAAAATAACGGTAATAAAGACATTTGGTAAAAAAAACGATAATAATTACGACCCGGATTTAATTTACTTCTATTATTTTTCCATTGTTTGTAACGGCATCGTAATATTTCCATTTTTTTTTCATTTATTACTAGGGTTAATGGAATGTTCTTTCAATTAATGCCAGTATTACAAAACTTAAAACAGAGAACGTTAACCCGGAACATTGCAGAAAACTGAACTGAATACAGCGTCAGTAAATATTCATAAAGAAATGTTTTTAAAAGCCTAGGGAAAGTAGGCATAGAACTGATATTCATTGGACTAGAGTAACATTCGTTATTTATCTCTCTCTAAATACATATATATATATATAAGTATATAATGATGCAAAATTTGTGCGTATGTTTGTATGTCTGCCAAAAGCTTCCGACAAACGCGTCGGAACTCGAGCAAATCTGTATCCTGTTCAGGCTCGATACTTCTGAAAAGAAATATCGAAGAATTGGTCATAAACATTAATTACTGCACCCACAACTAGGCCATTTTCTTCAAGTAGGAGTCGGTGTTTGCCTCATCATTTACGCAAAACGTCGTATCGGTTAGATTGATTACGAATTATTTCAACGTTGAGAATTTCCAGTCGTGCGATGGAAACATCGACTAGGAAGTCATGTTTTTTTAAAAAAACTTTTTTCTCCTTTGCGTTACGGATTCAAGCTTGTCTGCATAAAAAACACTTTTTAAACACCTGAGCCTATTGTTGTTATGATTCTCCCCGCTACTACCTAACTTTCTTATACCCCCCGAGTTCCTTACTCCAACACCTACAAACACCGGGACAACGGGATCCCCCTACTGTTGTTTCCCTATCCTTCGGGTTTCTTTACTATACAAACTGAACATTCAGGCAATGCTGGGCACCCCCGGCAATTAAAGATAAACAAAACTGACGATCGTATATAGTTATTGTTGTAATTGTTTAATCCTTTCTTTCTGGCATTTTATATTGTTAACACTAAGATTATGATAAGATAATACGCAGACAGCGTTTATCACTGATAGTTTATACATCGTTCTTAAACATTTCCGAGAATTACGAGATTTTTCTGATTATTAGTGATGGCATCTAATATCGCTTATCAGCTTTTATGTGAGCGTGGCGCTATTTCGTATTTATGACCAGACGGATATAATGGAATCTATTTGACTAGGACGTAATATCTATGATGTTTAGCTAATATAATTAACTATGCTAAATGGATTGCCGCCTGCGAAGGGGACACATGTCATTTTCGTAAACGTTTACATTAATTCTCAATGAATGATCACACATTCGCGACACACTTCGATGTTTGAAATGGAATGCGTACGATTGAGTTAATAGAGTGGATGGCCTGTTTGTCTGCTGCTTGTTTAAATGACATTGAGAGAGTTGGCAGTGTTGCTATTGAAGCACAAGTGCTGGGCATATGATTGGACTCATGACGTACAGAGAAAGAGAATATATATATATATATATATATATATATATACGAGGTATATTTAAAAAGTATCCGACCTTACGCCAGAAAAATTATTTCACATACCTGACGAGGGTTGGACTTGAATCCCCTTAAAAGTAGTTCCCTTGTGGTTGCACATACTTAGTCTACTGATCTTTCTTCCGCTGGAAACACCTCTTGGAAGTCTTCTTTTGAAATGGTGTTCATCTCCGCCGTCGCGTTAGGCATTATCACTTCTATACTCTGAGGACGAGTTCCTTGCAGTGCCCTATGCAATTTTGGAAACAAACAGAATTTGTGATGACTGGAAATGAGTCATGGGTGTATTGGTACGACCTCAAAACAAAAAGACAGTCGTCGGAATGGAAGCATCCAGCATCACCAAGGGCGAAAAACCGCAAACGAAGTGAAACTATATCAAGGTGATGCTGATTACCTTTTGTGATATCCATGGAATTTTGCAGCATGACTACGCACCGGAAAGGCAAACAGTTACAAAGGAGTACTACCAAAATGTTCACCGGTGTCTCTGTGACACACTTCGGCGTAAAAGGCCAGACTTGTAGACTGTGAATTTTGGCACCTGCACGACGACAACGCCCCTGAACATTAATCTCATATGATCCAACATTTCTTTGCCAAACATGGACTTCCAACTCTCCACCCTCCCAACTCTCCAGCCATGACTCCTTTGACTTCTGTTTTTTTTTTTCAAAACTGAAGACGTCACCATTCCATAAAGACATGCAGAGGTGTTTACAGCAGGGAAGTATCAGTGGGCTAAGGGTGTTCAGGTATGTCCTAAAATGTGTTTCTGGCTTTAAGTCAGATACTTTATAGACGGGCCTAATGCAGTGAATGTTAAAGCTAATTTATTGAAGACGTCACATGCGAAAACAATTTCGAATTTGCAATTTTTTACATAATTAGATGAAAAGATATCTGCGTTTCTTTTAGCTTTTATGTATTCCCCACATATAAAATTAAATTTTCTTAACGTTTATATACTGAGTAATATCCTTCAAATTTGTCATAACCGCGCGAGGGCAAATATTAAAAAAAAACAATATATATATATATATATATATATATATATATATATATATATATAATGTATATTTAGGCACCATTTTTTCTCTCCAGCTTATTTCATTAAATACAATAGACGTCTTTGATCTATTATTTCTTTGTAGAGTCATTTACTTCAGCAGCTTTGCAAACAGTTGGGATGTTATTAATGTTAACCAATGGAAAACAAGGATAAAATAATGAATTACTGAAGTGAGAAATAGATTGAGATTACATCATATAGCGATTACATCAACCAGTTCCCGCCAGAAGTGATCACTGTCATTCGGAAGTTGGAAATGATCGGATACAGATGACACAGAAAAAAAGAAGTCTATTTTATGAAATGAAATATATGTGTGTGTGTGGGTGTGTCTGTGCGCGTTTGTGACACACACGAAGTAGTATTCTGTGGATTCAATAGAGCTAAATTTGTATGTATTTATTTAAAACTTGCATTTTAAAAAAATACCTCATATAATCAGAGGATAAGATACGAAAATAGGAAACTTCTAAATTATGCATGTATATACATATATATATATATATATATATATATATATATATATATGTATGTATATATATGCATACATATGCATATATATATGCATATATATGTCTATATATATATATATATATATATATATATATATATATATATATATGGACAAATAATTAATTAAAATACATCTTGAAACACGCCTTTTGGATGATTTTGGACCATTTGGAATTTACTCATTAGATTGAAATTTTAAATTCGACCGTTTTGGATTTTACCATTTTTGGATTTTTACCCTTCACCGGACTATCCATTCATGTGAAATCTTTTTTATTATTTTTCTTTTGCCTCCTGTTCCCCTTAGCTCACCCTTTTTTAACCAAGTAAGATCTTTGACTTAGTTTCATTAAATACTTTTATATGCAAAATCCGATCCAACATTTTGTTAATTCCTTCCCTCTGATGAGTAGGAGAGTATTTCTTCGAAACTCCACGGATTAAGGACTATCCACTTATCTTGTGCTTCCTTTTTTTAAATTAAAAAAGTTTTTAACTCTTTTTCAATATGTCTTTTACCACGTTTTATTAATCATTTGTTCATATTATAAGCTCTATTTCCTTTTCGGTTATATTGAGCTTTTACATCTGGCTGAGTTTATTTTACTTGTAAATATTAACTCTTTAATATTTATAATATATTTTAAGTTTACCATTTTGATTACCTTAGAAAACTTATTGCAACTTCTATTTTCATATGTATATATATATATATATATATATATATATATATATATATATATATATATATATGCATATATATATATATATATGCATATATATATATGTATATATATGCATATATATATATATATATATGCATATATATATATGTATATATATGCATATATATATATATGTATATATATGCATATATATATATATGTATATATATGCATATATATATATGTATATATATGCATATATATATGTATATATATGCATATATATATATGTATATATATGCATATATATATATATATGTATATATATGCATATATATATATATGTATATATATGCATATATATATATATATGTATATATATGCATATGTATATATATGTATATATATGCATATATATATATATGTATATATATGCATATATATGTATATATGCATATATATGTATATATGCATATATATATGTATATATGCATATATATATATGTGTATATATGCATATATATATATGTATATATACGCATAAGTATATATATGCATATATATGTATAAGTATACATATGCATATATATGCATATGTATATATATGCATAAGTATATATATATATGCATAAGTATATATATGTATATATATATGCATATGTATATATATATGCATATGTATATATATATGCATAAGTATATATATGTATATATATGTATATATATATTCATATGTATATCTATGCATATATATGTATATATATATGCATATGTATATCTATGCATATATATGTATATATATATGCATATATATATATTTGCATTTATAGTATGTATATATGCATGTATAAACATATATATGTATTTTATATATATATTTATATATATGTATATATTTATATATATATGTATTTTATATATATATTTATATATATGTATATATTTATATATATATGCACATTATATATATATTTATATATAGCTATATGTATATATGCATATTATATATATATATATATATATATATATATATATATATATATGTAAATGAATTTAAATTAAAACGATGGTATAAAAATAGGATACGTAAAGTTGAAACAATGAAGTTACAGAAACAGTTGTAAAATTCTATGACATCTGTTAAGTACACAACTCTTTTTTTGTTAAAACTTGAACTCCGATGAGAGGAGCCATTTACTTAAAATTCATGGATTAAGGAAAAACATTTGAGAATAATTTTCAGTCATTTATGAACAATGACTTGTCTAATTCTTTATAATTAAACTCAGAATATCAAGTCGTATTTATATAATATATACACTTATATATATAATGCGTATAGTGTATTATACGTTTTTTTAAATTACTCCGTTGCCTGAAAGTATCTGTATCTATATAAGACCACAATTCGCCACTGTTGTCAAATAAGGGCTGGTGCATCTGCTCCGATGAACGTGAAATAAGCAATTTCCCTGACCCACTTCCTATAGTAGTTGAGCAATGAAACTTGGCACCGTTATTATTCTTTCTCTACATAGAAACCACCCAGAGTAATGCATTTCTTCCATCGTGTGGTGCAGCTCTGGAACCCGTTTTTGTAGGAAACCTTAGGTTGGTCCTCCAACCACGACGTGACTTCAAAAATCAAGGTTGTATCATCGGAGAAACGCTTTCCTTTCAGAAACAACTTCATGGGTTTGAGATGTGAAAATCTGAGGGTGCAAATCAGGAGAGTAGGGAGGATGGGGGAGCATTTCATAACCACACGTCCGTGCTTCTGATCTGGCGACATGCGAGTTGTGGACCGGAGCGTGGTCCTGCACAAGGAGAGTATATTTGGTGATCTTGCCCCGCCTCTTGATTTTGGTAGCTTCCTTTAATTTCCTTAAAAGTTAAGCGTAATAGGATACTGTAATTGTGGTACCCTTTGCCAGGAAATCTGTCATCACTACTCCGTCCTAGTCCCAGAAGACTGTGAGCATGACGTTGCCAGCGGAGGGATGCATCCTGTCCTTCTTTGGAGGTGGTGAGTCCAAGTGCTTCCACTACATTGACTGGGCTTTGATCTCTGGATCATAGTGATGGACCCAGGTTTCATCCTGTGTAATCAGTCTTTTTAAAAAAAATGACTCATCTTCTTGGCACGTCTCCAACTTCATCCTCGAGCGTTCGACGCGTTCTCGCTTCTGGAATTGCATGAGCAACCTGGGAATCCATCAAGCAGACACCTTATGCATACACAAATTGTCATGAATGATAGTTTCTACAGACTCTGTATTATCTTCACATCTTGGGCTATTTGGCGAATAGTAATGCGTCGATCTTCCAAAATGGCAACCTTAACTTGACGAACAGATGCCTCATCAATAGAAGAAGGGGGTGCGTGACCAGGCCTGGGAGCTTTTTCCACATACTTCCGGTCATGTTTAAATTCACGATGCCAGCGTTTTACAGGGTCATGGGGCATTATCGCCATAAGTTTTTTCATTTCATCAAAAGTCTCTTGTGGTATTCGCCCTTTCAAATACAAAAACCGGATCACTGCTCGACATTCAACATGCTCCATTTCACACCTGACTCAGTTCAAACACATGTAAAACAGAAACCACAATTAGTTCAGAGCTGTAATTTGCCACATAACCCGTAGAGATTTAAATCATTGTATATGCAACATTAAAGCTAGACAACTGGAAGTGGGGCAGTGGCATTACTTATTGCACGCCGCTCGTTTTAGTCTCTCGCTCTTGGTGACGTTTCAAAAGAGAGTCGTGTAGAGTTGAAGAAATATAAGGGAGGAAGCGCCCACGTGTCTGCGCGTCATGCCTTACCTTGGAACGCTCCTACGGTGTGCGTACGTGCATGACCGAAACATGAAAGAAATTCCAAAATGGCGCCGTCCTCATCTTGTAGATTTTGCGATCATCACTGGGCCCCACGTGACCGTTCTTTGGCTGCTGATTGGCCGAGGACGAACGCCGGAAGGATAAAGCGAGTGGGTTTGGAACATGGGGGTGTCTTTTCTAGGATCGACGTCAGTGTGATCGTATCGGTGAACTGCTGCAGCTTTAAGAGTACTTTAGTGTGTGTGTGTGTGATTTTTTGAGACTTGCTCGTCTGCTGACTTTACAGGACTTTCTTTTCTGCTGATTCTACAGGACCTGTCCTTCTGCATAACTTGGAACAAAACTTCAGGCCTTTTCTTTCTTTTCACACGTAGTCGCCTAAAAAGGTAGACTCCGACTTACTTGTGAAACGGCTTTAAGTGGCTAAACTGTCATCTTCGCTTCAACCTTAATCCTGTCGGCACTATATCCTCTCCCCCTACCTGTTCTACAAGTATTTTAATGGAAAATGCTCCGACGAACTACAAATCCTTGAACCCTCTCGTCGTAAATACCCCGACAAACCCAACAACCAGCAAAATCCCACCCCTATAAATTAGAGATACCCAGATGTAAGAAAGCCTTCTACTTTAAGAGTTTCTGTCCGATAATGGCTAGATTTTAGAATTCCCTTTCGAATTCCTGTTTTTGCAACTCTACTGACATGCAGAAGTTTAAGTGCAATGTGAACGGACATCTCGGTGACAACTCCCTATAAAATATCCCTGCAACTTATGACACCGATTGTGGGCCCGAACATCAGAGTGGCTCTGTGCATTTTTTGATGTAAAAATGGAAAAAAAATAATTAAATAAAAATGGTATACTGTTATTAGCACATAAATTAAACATTAAATGGAAATAATGGTGTAAAAATAAAAATACATAAACAGTTGTAACGTTCGATGAATGCTCATATATACAAGAATGAAATGCGTTTTTTAAGCATATTCTAGTTAAGAAAATGAAAAATGCATGTTATGCATATGTAGTAGCCGGTGATATTCTATGTGGTAGAATACTTTATAAAGTTTTTTTAAATAAATTATGCAATAGATTAAGATATTTAAAAAAAAATGTTTTTAAG